>NC_041217.1:79314066-79364883 GCF_002837175.3 Physeter macrocephalus | reverse complement strand
GAGCCTGCGCATCCGGAGCCTGTGCACCGCAACGGGAGAGACCACAGCAGTGAGAGGCCCGCGTACCGCAAAAAAAAAAAAAAAAAAGAAAAAGAACTGCAGCTACTCTAGATCTCATTTCAAGCGTTCCTCTCCATGACTAGCATTTCCTATCCTTTAAACTCACTCTATCTAGTCTCTTGTCTCCAATAGTTCCCCAATTCCACAGAAAGCTACAAACCTATGGATCCTACTCCATTTGCACTATCAGTCATCCTTCCTTATCTCCTCTTTTTCCTCCCACCTTTGATTCCATAGTTCATCATCATAATCACGACCTTGTACACAAACTCAGCTCTTTCATTCCTCTCTCCCATCACCATACTCATCTAGCAAAACTGCAACTTTAATTAAACTAAAATCTCTACTCCATATCATTCCCAGGAAGCTGAACATAACAGGAGAATAAAGCTCTCAATCTCATGTATGGAGCTCACATTTAAGCCATGGCAACTTAGTTCAGGTGGGTCCTGGTGCTGCCCCGCAAGTCTACTCTATTTCCTTTTACCAGTCACTCCACCACTCTCCTAGATGACTGCTTTACCTCTTTTCCATTCTTCTTAAACTTCCAACATCTCCTCCAACTTCCCTCTTGGCCATTACCTGGCTTCTTATTTCATGAAGAAAACACTAAACCAAGGAAACTCTGTATATCTGTTCCCATGTTTTCTTCCTTCCAGCCTCTTTTTATGGATATGCTAAAACCTTCTATATATGCACTTCAGCCCATCCCCTCTCATCTACCCAAGGGCATCTGTTATGGGCTGAATTGTGTCCCTCCAAAGTTCAGATGTTGAAGTCCTAAACCCCAGTACCTCAGAATCAGAATGTGACTGTATTTGGACATAAGGTCTTTAAAGAGGTAATTAAGGTTAAGTGATGTCATATGGGTGGAACCTAATCCAATAAGACTGGTGTCCTTATAAGAGAAGATTAGGACACAGACAGGAACAGAGGGAAGATCATGTGAAGAAAATAGAAAACAGCCATCTACAAGCCAAGAAGAGAGGTCTTCAGCAGAAACCAATCTTACCAACACCTTGATTTCAGACTTCTAGCCTCCAGAACTGAGACAATAAATTTCTGTTGTCAACCACCCAGTGTATGATACTTTGTTATGGCAGCATAATACAGCACCTCTCCTGAAATCCTTTGTATGTTTCTATATCATCTACTTTTTCCTTTCTACTAAACTATTCACATCACAAACAAGCTAAATACTGTACTCCATTGTCGAAAACAAAACAAAACCCTGCCTTGGCCTCACACTGCCTTCCAGCTCTGCTCCTTTACAGTAAAACTCCTCAAAAGAGTTGTCCTTATTCACTGCCTCCATTTATTATCCTCTTGGACTTCTCTCAACCAACTCTAGTTGGGCTTTGGCCCCATCACTCTACCAAAACAGCCTCTTCCAAGTTCAGCTATGACCTCACCTTGCCAAAACAAGTGGGCTCTTCTCAATCCTCATCTTTCTCACTTATCAGTATATCTGACATGATTACTTTTGAAAGAATTCTCTTGGCTTCTGGTACAATTTTTTTCTGGTCTGGTTATTCTGTTCGCTGTCTAGTACTTCTTTTCTGTATTTTTGCTTGTTTCTCCTGATTTTTGCTACCTCTTTTTATGTTATGGTTTCCAGGGCTCAGTCCTTAGATGTCTTTTTTTTTTCTTTTCTTTTTCTAGTATATATATATATATATATATATATATATATTTTTTGGCTGTGCTACACGGCTTGTGGGATCTTAGTTCCCCAACCAGGGATCAAACCCGGGTGCAAGGAAGTGAAAGCACCAAGTCCTAACCACTGGACCACCAGGAAATTCTCTTAGATGTCTTTTCTGACTACACTCAACTCTTAAGTAAAATATCATCCTGTCTTAGCTTGAAGTGTCTTAGCTTCAAAAGTCATTTCTATGCTGATGACTCCCAAACTTGTAACTTTAACTCAGACTCTTCCCTGAACTATAGACTTCTCTATTTGGATGTCCATAACGTTTTGAACTTGACTGGCTCAAAACAGAACTCTTAAACTGCCTTCCAACCTTGTTCCTTCTATATTCTTCCTCATCTCATAAATGTTGTTCCTGTTTCTCAGGGTAAAACCATGGAGTCATGCTTATCTCCTCTCTTTCGATCATATCACATCCAATTCAAAGCAATTTCCTGAAGGTTCTTCCTTCAAATATACCTGGAATCCAACAACACCTCAGCACCTCCACAGCATCTCCTCTGGTCCAAGCCATCATCTTCTACCCCTTGGACTAGTGAGGTTGTCTTCTGCAGCTTACCTTGCTTCCATCCTTGTCCCTAATGATCAGTTCTATAACCTTAATGTTACTTTTAAAACTTGTCAGTCCATCTCCCCCCCATGGCCTGGCAAATCCTTAACTAGCATCTCATCTCACTCAGAGAAGATCCAAAATCTTTCCCACAACCTAAAGGTGTGATGCGATCTGGCTCCTTGACACCTCTCTGACGCCCTGTCTCCCAGGCTCCCCTTGACTGTTCTGTTCCCTTCGCATGGGCTCTCTCTGTTCCTACAACATGCCACAAACCCTCTTGCTGCAGGGCCTTTGCAGGAGCCATTTCCTCTCCCTCTAATGCTCTTTTGCTGATTATCTTCATAACTCTTTCTCTCATGTCTTTCAGGTCTTTATTTTTCAGTTGTCTCCTTAGAAGAGAGACCTTGCCTGTACTCTGTGTCTAAAATTGTTCCTCTCTCTCTCTCTCTCTCTCTCTCTCTCTCTCTCTCTCTCTCTCCCTCTCTACTCTGCTCTGTCTTCATAGGACCAATCATCATCTAACTTTTAATGTACGTATTTGTTGACTGAATAAAAAAAATAGAGATATTTATGAAAATAATTTTGGTATCTTTATTTCAGATAATTTTATAAAAAGAAGAAACATTTCCTGAACGCTCATTTCCCTCAGTTAATGATTGCTGAGAATTTTGTGCTTGGGAAAATAGGTCCTGATGCACTCCCCAACTTTGGTAGAAAAATTATTTTGAAATATAAAGGGGACACAGCTCCTTCTTTATGGCCAAACTCCTATACATTTAACACTGACTTAAATGACAAGGAATCTAAAGCTAAAGGCTCATGTTGATGCAGAAATCAGACCAAGTCTAATGATATTCAGGAAACAGCTGAAATCTTTAGACCTTTATTCAGTCTATAGTGAAGAAGAAATGTAACAGTAATGTCTCCTATGCTTCATCTCAATTCTCAAAGCTTTCTACACTACTTTCTAGCTCTTCCTGGATTTGCTTTACTATGAACCTATAATTATAGGGAATGTTTTGTAAATAGATGTTCACTTTTATTCGATTTGCAATTTTAAAAAAAAAAGGACAGAGAAGTAGAAATTCCTAGTAGTAGTAGTAGTAGTAGCAGCAGCAGAAGGGTGTGGCACAGGTGAATGTAGGCAAGGCCAAAACAAAATTAGTGAATGTCATTTTTGTAGGCTTGGTGAAAACACACTGCAAAGTGACTTGCAGGAACATTTCAAGTTAGGGGGTTCATAAAAAAATGAAGAAATTAGTAAGGGAGCAAAATACTTACAGAGGAAAGTAGATATTTTCTAAGGGATTGTTCAAAAACTACAGTTGATGGAGATAAAAATCACTATGGACTTGTCCACTTTATCTTTAGAGAAGAAATGAACCTTCTGTACGTATGTCATAAATATTAGCGAAAAGGAGCCCAGGACTAACCTTATGACTAATCACCATTAGTGATTGTTATTGTCTTTTTATTGAAAAAACAAATTTAAATCTCATCTAGTGACCATTTACTTTCCAAAGCTGTATGCCTATGTCCAAACTCATCAAATTGTATATATTAAATATGTACAGGGTTTTTTTGTACATCAATTATACCACAATAAAGCTTCAGTTAAAAATGAAAAAATCCTTAGGGTGTTATATGCTTCTTTTTTAAACATTAATAGTAACTAATCTTCTGAATTCCTATTTAAAACTCTATAGAGTAGGATAACACTCTGGTGCATAAAGAATATATTTGATGACTTTGATTATTCTTTGTTGTTAAAAGATTTCTGCCACTTTAACAATTTGTAATTTGGGGTCATCTCTTCCTTGTAAATAAAGAATATTTAATATTTTTATCATAATGCATAAATAATATTTTCACCATCACTTCACCAACAATACAAGAATATTTTACATTCACCTGGTTCTACTGAATGCTGCAGGAACTGTAATGGTTCCTAATCCTTTCTTGGACATAATAACAATAGAAACTTGGAGAAAAGGAATATACTCCTTAAAAATATACCCGGGCTTCCCTGGTGGCGCAGTGGTTGAGAGTCCGCCTGCTAATGCAGGGGACACGGGTTCGTGCCTCAGTCCGGGAAGATCCCACATGCCACGGAGTGGCTAGGCCCATGAGCCATGGCTGCTGAGCCTGCACATCCAGAGCCTGTGCTCTGCAATGGGAGAGGGCACAACGGTGAGAGGCCCGCGTACCGCAAAAAAAAAAAAAATATATATATATACCCTCCAAGAATCCCTCTGCATAATAAATAATAGTAATAAATTGCTACAATAATAATACATAGCTTACATTCATACAATACTTTATAATTTACAAAGTCCATCATTAACTTTTTGTCAATTGATCCTCATAATAATTATATGATATATGGCTTAGATACATTTTGTAGACAATGAAATATAAGTTCACAAGCTTAAGCTACTTGTTAGAGAAACACAACTAAGCAGAACAAAGTTACAATCTATACTTATTCTGTTTATCTGTAGAGGTTGGACCCCTATAATTTTCCCACCTACTATAAAGTAACCTAAGAAGTTATAAGTCCTAGGCTCATGTTGCCATCAATGTGTTCAAAGTAGGCAGGAAGTGGAAGGACAAGAAAGACTGTACTCCCAAGACAGAAGCCCAGATGGGAACTCCAAATCCTGGGGTAGCAGCAGCATGAGAGCAAAGAGGATGGCGTTAGGCAGGGAAGACATTTAAAGACAGGCATTCGCTCTCTGAAATGTTTGATTTTTAGACTTGACCTCAAAAGCAATGGAAAACCATTACTCAAATCCTGTCTTTCATCAAGTTTCAAGTCTGTGAGATCAACAACTGCAGGGCTCTGAATTTCTACTTCTAGCTTGGGGTACTGTATAAATATTAGTTTCGAACTTCCACCTCCCTCTGACAAAGCCTCACAGATGAAGTGTAAAACTGAGGCTCTGGCCATTTGTGCTTAATAAAGGCTCCCTGGTACCTTTTACAAGAATTGGGTGATTAACATTCACAATCTTGGCCTACTTCCAACAAGGAGAAAGAAATTGTACTTCAACATTGCAGGCTTGCTTGCCCCTGTCGATTCCACTGGGTGAAACACAACACAGGGACTGCAACCCAGGTAGATTAGTCAGGGTAGAGTTGTTGTGAAAAACCCATTCTCACTATGTTTAATTTAGGACATATGAGGACCACCTGGATTAAGGAAACCAAATTTACCACTGCCTTCAAAGGAGGGGAGAATCAAGGCTTTAGGAGTAATTTACTTCAATCAATTTCAACTTTACTTCCCTGGGCTGTTTTTCTCCTCACTCTGAATGACACTGGCCCTAGGCAAGGAGCAGATGCATGTTTCAGAACACCTGGTAGATACACACCACCTATAGCTGAGTCTTCACTCTGGGTTCTGAATGGCAGCTTCAAGGCTAAAATATCACACCCATATTTTAGCTTGGAAGTAGATGGCACAAAATAACTCATGACTCTAAGTTACTGCTGCCAAGTGTGGAGGAGGGGAAGAGAGTAGGCAAAGCAGGAGAGAAATTTTGCTCTCTCCTGCAAAAGTTTTGTTTGTGCTTTGTGTTTCAAACCTTCCCATATTCTGGTTGGCATTCCCTTGGCAAAAAGGCAAATCACTCTCCCTAAAATGCTTGGTGGACATCAACTGGACCTTATGGAGTGACCTATGAGTTGAGCGTAAATGGTCTGAAGCATATAAGTTTCAAATGATCCAAAGTTCACAAACCAAGAGAAAACAATCTATAGAACATGGAAAGAACCTAAACATATTCCTAGGAATAAAGTAACCCCTTGGCTGTAGTCAGTAAAGTGTTCACAAAAAAGCATGGGCAACCCTAAGGCTTTGACTTTGGAAAGTAAGTGGTCACTAGGAGAGGGTCTAATTTGTAGACACTAATAAGAAAGACTGACAGTGGTCAGTCAGGGGGTTAACTCCCTGGCCTTTTTCATTGCCAAAATTTATGAAATACATACAGAAAGCACATTTATTCTCTAAAGATAAAAAAGTGGACAAATCTACATTGCTTAAAGTCTTAAAAACATGTTAGGGTCTAAGGCTACTGAGGGGAGGCAGAGACAAATGTTTGGAAACATAAGTGAAATAAGAGGAGAACAGGTTTGCGGATTAAGCCATTGCCTCCCATGCTTCCTTAGTCTATTTATTTTAGGGCAAGGCCTAGCTATTCTTGATTCTGAGGGGATTCTATTTCCTTTCATTTTCCAATCACAGGCACTGCCTAAGACCACTTAAGCCAATAACTCTCTAGATCTTACCCCATGGGCCCAACTTCTTGCAAAGCCTATTCGTGCCACTCTTCTGCTAGGTGTTAGGTCATTTTAGCCATTTCAAAGGCCAGAAGAGGTTGCAGATGTATGGCGACTCATTAGTTACTCAGAAATTGGTTGTCATTATAGAAGAAAAAACAGCAACAAGGAAACAGGCCCCAAACAGCTGATTTGGTCATGGAATATGAATGGGAAAGTTTGAGTAGACATAGTCATAGGCTGGACAAAATTAAAATGTTTTTCATACTATTTCTCTTTTCTTCATGTTCCTATATTCTAGTGAAAGGGCCAAAGGAAAGCTTGGTTGAAAAAGTGAAGGGGCATCTCTCTTGTGTCCCAGAGAACTACCACTGCCTATTAATGCTCTATTTTTGGTGCTTTAATTAATTAGTCAAACAGATATTTCTTGAGCAATTACCATATTCCAGGCACTTTGTTAAGTGCCGGGAATATAATGAAAAGCAAAGACAAGACACAGGACACGAGAGAAGGGACCATTTGGGATAGGCATGGGCACCAGGCAGCTCAGAAACAATCTCTAACAAGGTCAGCAGAAAGTTGAAAGTAAGAAAACAGGATTTTACCCTGCTTCTCCCCACAGCAACAGCTGTGGCCTTTTGCAAAGCAACTAAGCCTGTGGCTAGCATTCCAGTCCAATCTCATGTCAGCAGCCTGTAGCCTTGGAACGTTCTTGAAGGGAGACTCTTAATCGATTGCATTCCTTTGTTTTTGCCTTGGCATCTCAGATGGTGGCATTCCCAAGGCTGATTAACTTGGAGTTCCTTCTTTGTGAAGCTAAAGCCACCATGTAATTTCCATTAGACCTGAAAATGATCCTGATTTAAGACATAGATGGAGCCTGTAAGCCACTGTCTAATCATACTTAAGAATTAACTGGCCTAGGTTGCATGTTCTTCATTTCTCTAGCAGTAAAATTATTCTTAAAAATATGCATCACTCTTTGTGGACAATCAAATAAGCATGATGACAGCCTAGTTTAGAATTGAGTACTGCACTAAATGTCATAACTCTGATGCTGAATTGCTGTGTGACTTTGGGTAAGCCACTTAACTTTCCTCCTTGTGTTTTCTCTTTTCTGTTCTTCTAGTATCTTTGACATGCCATTCTTAAAAACTGGACTTAGGGTGGGTTAGAGTGTAGGTAGGTGGGGAGGGGAAGGGTCTACAAAGATAAAGAAAACCTGCCCCCTGCTCTGGAGAAGAGCACAGTCTACTGTGGAAATTGACTTCAATGTCAATAATTAGAGCCCCACAGTCCAGGACTGTCACTAAGGTGTATGCAGGGTACTCCAGGAGCACAAAGGAAGGAGACTCACTGCTTCCGGGAGACTAAGCAGGGGAGTCTGACAAGATGTCCAAGAGGTATTACCAGTTAGCTGAATTTTGAGGGATGAGGAATTCCCTGCATGGAGAAGGGGGAAAGACACTCCTGCTCTATCCCTGAAAAGGGATGATAGTCTTTGATTCTGCTTACCTCTCAGAAATATATTGACAACATATACATAAAACACAGAAGACTTGGGAGTCCAACTCCTCCATGAATGCCAAAGCACTCAAGCCCCACCAGAAAAATAATGCCACGTGAGTCTTTGGAACTTCGGAAGGCTTCTCTGCTCCGTGTCAGGAAATGCTTGTTAATCTTTTTTCCCTTGGCAAGTGAGTGAAGACCGGCTCACAGCCGGCTTCTTCATCCTCTCCTGGCTCACGATGACACTGGGACTGACACGGCAGTGATGGCTCTCAGAGCTGCTGTGGGAGACCCAGTGCAGTGCCGAAGGGGTGAGCACCTCCCTCCCAGGAGCAAGGCTGGGACCTCCTTCTCCCACCATTACAGTGGGAGGCCTTTCTTACACAGCTTTCTAGAAGCACCCTTAGCTGTTCAGTTAGGTCTATACACTCTACCCAGTAAGAGTCCCCATATAGCCCTCATGAGCTTATAGCTGCCATGACACTCATTGCCTCTGTGTGTGCATAGCTTCCCGGAGGATCAAAGGCACATTGGTACAGTGGCAAAAGAACATGCAGACATTTTTAAGGCCACCCAAAGCCTCGGTGTCATAGGGATTTTCTGTCTAATCAGTCAATAGCGAAAAGAGCAAATATCAGGTAATGACAGCTGGGCCCTGCCATGGTACTCAAAGCTATGCTAAGCACTGGGGTTCCCACGAAAAGTCTAGCAAGCAAGAAATGGGAATGCTGTCCATATTGCACCCCATGCCATGTGAAATCCCCGGGCTTCTGCTTCCTTATTTAAGACGTGATAAGGAGGAGAGGACTTAGATTACATGATTTTTCGGAGCTGTGATTCTCTACCTTCACAATATATGTAAGATTCTCAAACCAGGAGAAGACTATGGTTATTATACAGGAGTGGGGATTTTAAAGACTGATTTAATAGAACATGGTTCTAAGAAAGCATATATAAAAACGGTGTTACATTTAATATGCTATATTGGTGAGTACTCTAGTCATCTTCATAGACAGTATTATCAATATTAACTTTATTGTATAAAAGTGGGAATAAAAGGGTCACAAGTAGATTAAGTACGATGTGCATTACTCAAAATGGTGTAGTGCTAATGTCTCCCCTTCCTACCTACTGCAAAAACCACAGTGGCTTCAAGAATAAGCATCAAAGAAAATGTAGGAAGTACCTGGATTGCGAGATACCGTTGGTTTATGAGGCAGGGAAATCAGATTTTCAGTTTCTTTTTTTCTTTTTCCCCTTTCTTACTGTTTTGTGACC
The DNA here is from genome assembly GCF_002837175.3 of Physeter macrocephalus. Classification (NCBI taxonomy): domain Eukaryota; kingdom Metazoa; phylum Chordata; class Mammalia; order Artiodactyla; family Physeteridae; genus Physeter; species Physeter macrocephalus. Next base: position 79,355,491 of record NC_041217.1, on the reverse strand, counting down.
TACAGCACCTTGTCATTACTTTTAGGGCATTTATTTCTGTGCCTCACAAATTAAGGGTGGCAATGCTGTCCTCCTATTGATGTCGTAGGGACAATTTAAGAATAATGACAGGTGTGCATTAAGGGCTCTTCTGAAATAAAAGTGCAAAGGGGTGGTCCACACTCTGTCTTGGGGCCGGTGGGGAACGTATGTTTAGCTGTGGGGAGATGTTTCCCTGCATGAGGCTGTTGTGTGTAAAGCTTAGTAGGGCTCATTGCTCGTGTAAGAGCCTCAGTCATTGTTCCATTGTTGTTTTAACCCCAGTGGGGAGCAACCTCCCTGTCCCTTGGCTGCCACCCTCACTCATACTGCCTGAGGATCTCAGAGCATAGGAACTAGTCTCAGTTTGGCTTCTTCACCAGGGCAGGCATTCTAAACCTCCTTTCTTTCTCCCCATCTCCCTTCAATTCACCTATTCACTCACCCAACAAATATTTATGAAGCCCCTGCTATGTGCTAGGTTACTGTTCTGAGCAGGGAGCCCCTGCTCCTTTGGAACATCTCCTATCATGGGGAAGACAGGAAACAAATAAATGGATGATACCACTTCAGATCATCATTTATGTGCAAAGACAACACATGGGATGATGTGAGAGAAAGTGACTGGGGAGGTAGACTAGCCTACCTACAGAGATTCAGATTCTCTGTATCTGAATAGGGTCCAGCCATCTTCATTGTTAACCAGAAGGTCAGGGGATTCCACTGAAGCTGGTCCCTGGATGACCCTTTTAGCATCACTGCTCTAGGGAATGTTCTGAGTGTACGACCTTCGGGGTTGTGGTCTCCTTTGTGAGTGGTGCGAGTGGAGTGGGGCGTGTTTCAGGGTGAGGGTGAATTGCTCTGTACGATTCCCACCTGAAGCTCTCTTTTCCTGGCATCCTTTCTCGCTCCCAGCAGCTGCCTTCTGTGCAGGAATGGGCCTTGCCACCTGTTGGCTACAGCCTTGCTCTCAGAGGATTAATATGTTCTTATCTGAAATGACAGAAAGAGGAGGAGAGGGAAGCAAAATTGTTAACATGGTTCTCCTTATCTCTCCTCTCCCAGATCTTTTTCTGATCCCCCCTTCCTGGGTTCTCCCCCAACCCTATCAAATCCGCTGTGAGCAGCTGCTGACCTCCTGGCCTGATGGGCCTCCTTGACAGCTGTCTGACGTCACATGTCAATCTTCCATCTTTACTGCAAATCTCTACTGATCAAATTTCACATTTCCAGGACTCTGGTCATAAAGCCCCTTTCTCTGGTATAATTAGTAATTAGAGGAAAAATGTTAGCTAACAGACACTCAATCCCCATCTGTCAAGTGAGGAAATTCCCACTCAAGTGAGGCCTGACCACTCCATCCAGGTGATGGACCCCTCATGGTCTGCTCTTCTGAACTAAGGAATTCTAAGGGAATGAGAGAGCTACATTTCCAAGTGTCCATTTGGCTGTGCACAAATCTCTCTGTATCTGTATAATTTAATTCATAACTTAAAAAATCCCTTCTTCCCTTCTCTCCTCTTCTTTCCCACACTGCGTTTAATATTAAGTCAATGGAAACATTATTAAAAGAAGTTCCTCTTACTAAGTCACACTTCCTATGCTGTCACTGGAACCTCCTCATGATTCCCTCCTGAAAAGCTGGCTGCAGCTTCCAGGTGGTCAATGAAGGGTCCTAACTGTGAAAATGTGAGGTTTAGGAAAAGTCCCGTGTGAGGCCGATGTGATACTTGCAGATTTGCCTAAGTGGAGACAGTTTTAGTTGAGGGTAGTCTTTCCTTATTAATTGTTTCTGCCACTTATAAAAGGATCTCATGAAATATTCCCCAAACCCATGCTTTGCAAAGGTTTAGTTATTATTTAGCTAAACATGGGCCAGTGGCACAGTATGGATACCCCAAATAAACACACAAATAAAACTCCCCAAATCAAATGTGTTTCTAGAGAGAGACGATAGTTTGCTGTTCTTGGTGGTGGTGGAACCACATCAGGCTGGCTGTTCTGAGGCATAAACTGAATGATGACACAGAATCCCAGAGGTGATCCAGAGGCCAATCAGCAAGAAGGTAAGAGACTTTTAGACCTCATCATTTGAAGAATGGTTGAAGAATTGGAAGATTCAGAGAAGAGAGGCCTCAGAAAGAATGTTAGTTGTTTTCAAACAGTTAAATGGTTTGCATGCCGTAAGAACTTGGACTCATTCTGTAGCACCCAGAAGTCAACATGGGATTACAATTACAGGCAGTGGGGTTTTAGCTGCATGTACAGGACACTGGAGTCAGGTCTGGGATTGAATTCTGCTTCTGCCACTTATTAGCTGTTTGATGGTGGGCAAATTTCTTAACCTCTATACCTCAAATTTTTTCTCATCTATAAAATGGGAATAATAATTGTACCTTATGGAGTTGTGAGAATTAAGCGAGTTAATACATATAAAGCATTGCAACAGAGTCTGACACACAGTAAGCACTGGCTATTTACATCACTACAAGAAGGTGTGGCATGATTGCCTGGTCTAGAAACTCAACATATCTCAAAGAATTTTCCACAAAACATGACTCCCTGAAGATGCCTCATGAGAAAAGAGTTCTGAAATCAAATTGCTCGATCCCCAGCCTTGAGATTCATGAGACAAAGGACAGTAAGAGAATGCAAGTTACTTTTGTTTAACTAACTATTTCCCATTTATTTCACCATGGAACCCTCCTTTAGTGGAGAGATAAGGTGAAATACAGTGTTACACAAAACACATTTGAGTAAAGACTAAATGACAGAATTGGCCAATCAGTTGTGCCTGTGGGAGAGTGGTTATGTTTTGATGGGCTGGGTAGATCTGATTTCTGGAAAGGACGTCTGCTGATAAAGCATCAGGTTTCTGAGGGGAGCGAGTGAGGCATTTTAACATCAATACTAACAGTGTGGAAAGACCACATGCATCACCTCCCCAAATCGCTCTGCCTTGAAACAGAAAGAAACTTAGGAAGTGAGAGGTAGAGTGGAAACAAACTACTTTTTCATTTAACGTTCATGGAAAAGATGTTTGCTTATCTCAGGCCTTGCGATAAGCAACAGAGACACCAAGATGACTAAGACACCATCCCTTCCATCCAATGTAGGGATATGACCACAGGAGCTGCACACAGGGGCTTGCGATACGGTATGATCATTGCCTTAGTGGAAATTTAGAAATAAAAGCCTCAAGAGAACAGACAGGAAGGAAAACTAATTCTGTTTGAAGGAGAGAGGTTTCTGGAGGTGGGGGTGACTCCAGATCTCCTCTGTGAGGGAAGAAGAGGTACATATTATAGGTAGAGACATGGGCCAGGGGAGGGTACTCATTAGAGAAAGGAAGACCAGGGAGAGGGACCTGGGGGAAAGGCATCAGAACAAAGAATGAATTTATGCTCAAAGATAAGGAGATATCAAAAGTGACGCGACATTCAGAAATGGGCAGGTTAAGGGCTTAATAACCAAGAGCTCCTGAGTTTTCAAATTTACTTCTATTGCTTGAGAAATCACTTTAATCAACTACACCCTTTTTTGAACTATTTAAGTTGGCTTCATTTGTAAAACGTGGGAGGGATGGAGTAGGTTTCTAAGACCCCCTCCTTCTCTAATAGTCCCTGATTCCATGAAAGTTTATAAACTGGGATCCACCAGACTTTATTTTCCTATCAGAGCCCGACACCAGCCAGCCCATTCTGTGAAATTTTAAAATCTTCGTCTTAAATTGACCACCTTTAATTGCCTAATTATTAGTTTTGCACTTTCCTGACCTCTTCATTTTTCTTTCTCATCCTTTACTTTCAAAGAGAGAGACCTGAACTCAGAATTCCAAGTGTGGTCTCCTCTTGGGGTAGAGAGATCACCCATCTTCTATTCACTAGCATGATGATTCAGTCTCGAGTTAATCTGGTTGCCACGAAACATTGCAAACTCAGGTGTTTCTGGTTACTTGCTCCCAAATGCATTACTTTGCATTTTTCAAAGTTGAATTGCATTTTACTTTTTTCTACCCATATTTCGATAATCTCTTTATATCATTCATGTGTTCAGTGCCTGCCCACACTGGGGTCTCCTTCTTCTAGCCTGATACCATCTGCATGTTCTATTCATCTCTTTTAAAAAACACTGGGTCTAAAACACTAAGTCTAAAGACTTTCTCCCATGTCTTTTACCTATTACCTCACAGCCAAATGCCTGTTCTGGCACTCAGATCCAAGGCTGCCTCTGCCTTTTAGTCAGAAACATCACTTCGCAGATGCAGTTAAAAATTCTAAACGCTGCTTCTTTATCTAGCATTTGCTCAGTTCTTGTGGATTTTAACATCTTGTAGTTGGATGATATTATTAAAATAATATTATCCAATACCCCCATTTTATGGATGAAGAAACTGGCCCAGAGAATTTAAATGTGCCATTGGCAGGGCAGGATATGGGAGAAACCAGCACTTAAGGTTCCCATCTTCTCATCCTCCCCAAGATGCAGTCACGGTGCATGGACTTATGCCCTCTCCCTTTCTACGAGCCTCTAAGAGGCCTGAAGAGGGGTGGGGCTTATCCATCTTCAACAGTTGAAGAGCCATGTTCTAATGAAGAATAATGTTCAAAATCCCTTTCCGCCTTTCCTAGCTTGGTTTAATAGTATTTATTTTTAGAAAAATTCCTGGGATTCTTTTCCATTCTTCATTAGCCTTCAAAATATTATGAGTGGTTTCTTCCATACACTTTTTCATGCCTCACATTGTAGTTTATGGTTTTCTGCTAATCTTTGTGCATTGAGGATTTCCAAATACCCACAAAAATTATTTACAATTCATCTTACTTTGAACCATTTTTTGCCTTCCTAACTTATCAATCATTTGCCTGAACTGTGCAAGAGGTATAAGAATTTAGTTCACTATTTTCTGTTGCCTGGTCATTATTCACTGACTTATTTAGAAAATTTTTTTTTCCCCAGTGTCTTCTCACGTCATGACAATCATAAGTGAAAAATACTCATTTTTTTAGACTGTTATGCTAGCATTAAATCATTCTGGTTTTTTTCTGCCAAGTTTTTTTCTCCAAGTTTTGACTGAAGCTGGGTCTACATGATACCAAAACATCCAAATGAAAAAGAAAAATTCAGTTGAACCATCAGATGTTTATCCACCAAATCCAGATATTTGGCAAGTGTGGATGATACTTCTGGATAATGAGTGATTCCCTCTAGAGTCAACATTTTCATCTTAACGCTTCAATAAATAAAGATACAGCTTGACTATACGTACTCTGTAGAGGATGGTAGTTTCTGGTAGACTCAACCCGTGTGTGAAAACAACCTCTGACTCACTAGTCTGTCTAGGTTGGGATGAAGTCGTTTGTCCCATGTGGATGTGATGGGCTTGTTACCATGAAGAATTGTGGGTTAGGAAGTGGGCATCTGTCCCAGCATAAACAAATCCAGATGCAAAAAAAAATTCAAGGGAGAAAGAATCAGGAACTTGAATCTTCCTTGGATGTAGAATTGTGGTAAATACTTCTAGATATCCATACTACCCAATTCTTTTAGTTTGCATAATTTGCCTAACTTGTCCCTTAATATAATTAAATGAAAAACACATATTTTGCATTTAGACATTGTCATTCTGAAAGATTTTACATTCTCTCAATATTCCAGTGAAAAGAGTTTTACTATCTTAATTGATCAAATGACTAGAGTGACGCTTAGACAGTTTCACATAAAAGGTAGAAAACATTTGAAGACTAGACCTGAGTCTAGGATTATAGATTTGAGGGACTTTAAAGGTCTTTTAAGGAAAATCCCCATCTAATGCTTCAAGCTGCTCCCCATTTGGCACATGTGTTGAGGGGTATCAAGGCAGTTCTAGAGACAGGGAATGACATTATTATTATTTTTAATTTTCCCAAGAATCTACCTCTGTGGCTTCCATTTCCCGAAGGCTGACTTCCTCCTTGAAGCCCCAGGACAAGTCACACTGTCTTTTTTACATCATTGATATCTGAAATAATTTGTCTCATCTTTTACCCCTGACCACCTAGTTGTCCTGAAATTTCAACCAAGACTTCTCTTCTCCAGCCACCTCTGCCCCTCCTATCATAAGGTCTGATGTTCTTCCCCGAATGTGTTCCAGTTTGTTTGTGTTTCTCTTCAAGCACTAAACACAGGGAGACTGTGCTTCTCCGAGGCTCCCCTCCCCCGAGTTGCTGACTGCCTGGAGTCTGGCAGCATACCACCAAGGTGGGAGGGGGCCTCACTGGCCAGATGAAGATGGCTTCCACCCTGGTGTCTGTCTCACTCCCGAGTTCAACTTCACATCGGAGGCCTGACTTTTTGACGACAAATAGAAACTTGAGTACTGCCACGCTCCACCACAGTTAACTGCCCCTCACAGCAGTAGCCACTACCAGTCAGCCCCTCCTGGCAGGGCTCCAGCACAAGGTGAGGGCTCTGAAACTTTTACACAGCACTATATAGGTCAGGGGCTCTGACAGGTACCCAGACCACCTAATGACGGAAAGTTTGATCTGGCAGGCAGTTAATCTGCAGCAATGATCCTGGCTCTGAGGGCAGAGTGGAGAAGCAAATGCCCATGCTCCCTCTTTGCGGTGGTGGTGGTGGGGGTGTTGCCCCCTTTTCTCACCTGAGCTTTGCTGAGGCTCCCACACATCTGTAGTTTCTTTACAGCTCCCAGCAGCCATTCTTGAGGCCCCAGTGGTAACTCTCCGGGTAAAAACACTGAACTTTCCTCCCACCTTTAAGCCTTTCTCCAGGTACAGTGTAACACTGTCTGGTCCAGAGTTGAAACTTCTCTGAATTGTGGTTTGTACCACTAGCACCCTGGGTTTATAAAAAAGGGTAAAATTTCTGCCTTGTACTGTGGCTATAAAAACCCTTAACCTAATTTTCCAGCTGAGCCAATTTTGAATTAAACGGCTTCATGTCAGGAACATCAACATTTGGACGAGACTCTAATAGATCCTGTGATAAATCAGCAGCTGCTGTGGGTGAATCTAATTCCAGATTCTCTGCCTGGAAAACACTGAGACAATAAATTACCACACAGATTCTGTAAAAGCCAGAAGGGGTTCACATGGGAGACTGAGGCGAGCAGGACAGTCTTGGGTGGCAAAGTGGACAACCTCTGTGACGTTGCTGTTAGCTTGAATGAGTTGATGAGGTTGCAAACTGGAGGTGACTGGGCAGCCTCTGTTCTTAGTCTCTTTCCCCTCACAGCAGAACCCGGCACATCACAGCACTGCCCCAAAACAGATCCAATAGATAATATCCGTAAAGACTTGATAGGGGAGGTGGTGGGAAAGAGACTGTCTGACAAAGCTTCATAAAATCCTGTTTAAACATCTCAGCCAATTCCCAAGAGTCCCCTCTGGGCCTTTGTCACTTTGTCTTTCCTCTCTCTCCATTCCTCCTCAGGGCCAGCATCTACCTCTTCCCTTCTCCCTGGCTCCTACTCCCAGCTAAGGCTCCAGCCCTACCCTGGACTATCCCAGGTTTCCTCTCCATCCTTTTCTTATACAGAGTATTGCCATACCTTCTCAGTTTCTAATAGGCAACTCCATACCCATGGTATGCTGCAAGCTAAGGACTCCTTAGGGTCCACTCATCTTCCATGGGAGGGATGGGAGTGGGCGTGGTATTGTTGCTTGCAAAACACTTTCCTAGACACAGTTTTTCCCTGACATGTGGGTAAATTATTTAGGACTGTATCTAGCACATAGTACCTGTACCAAAATGGTAGATTCTAGCATTGCTAGTAAGTAATATCATTTTAGAAGGAAAAAAATCCTCTGATTCTCATTCATCTATTCTCTTCGGACTTGAAATTCTGTTGATTTTCAATTTTAAGGACTTCGATTCTTTGTAGTTCCCAAACTCTGGTGTTCAAAAGAATACCCTAGTGAAGACCTCACAAAGGTTCCTGCAAGATTTCAATTCTGTAGATCTGGTCAGGGACTCAAGAATCTGTATTTTAACAAGCTCTGCAGGTGATTCAAATGTAGGTGGTTTGTGGCCCACCTTTGAGAAATACTGTCTCAGGACTTCCAATTTCTTTCTACTATCAATACATTCCTTCGTCCATCTCTACTACCAGATCAATTTTCTTGAAGCCCAATTCTGATCATTTCTGTGCCCCAATCCTGTGCACTCTTCCTTCTCACTGTACCTTATCATGGCCACCCTAACCTCTCCCAAGTCTCACCAGAATTATCCCAAATCACTCCCAACCACCCTGATCCTGCCTTTACCTCACTACAGTGAATCCTCAAAACAGTAGCCTCAGATGCCACAGAGGCATCCTTCAGTAATAACATTCAAGTATTTCTCCTTCGCTCAAAATCCTCCAGTGGTTTCCAATCTCACTCAGAGTAAAAGTCCTTACAGTTACCTCCAAGGCCCATGTCATCTGGCCCTGCATCTCTCTGGCCTCATTTCTCACCACTCTGCCTCCCTCACTCTCTTCCAGTCACAGAGGCCAGGCCAGGCACACTGTGCTTCCTGTTCCCTCTTTCTCCTTGAATAGAGGAAGTGGGCTTTGCTAACAAGAATGAGATTCTTAGATGTGAAGCATCATGTGAGTGTCTGAGAAAGCCATGGGGAGGTATCAAGTCAAAGCCTTACCCCAGACACAGCTGTATGGCCACGGGGGCTTTGGCTGAGTTTCTCAACTGCCCCTGCTAGACCGTGAGTTTTCTAACACTGATACTCAGGTCCAGTGCTTTTGTCCACCATTACCCTCCTCTTCTCAGTTTATGTACAACACAAGAGCTCATAAATGTTTGTTGGAGAAGTAATGATGTTATTACTGCATAAAGAGACTGCCCTGTTCTGTCACAGTGTAACTAACTTTTAATAAAAGCATTTCCTAATTTTATTCTGGATTCAATCATTTGGAGACTACTGAATGTGGTTCAAAGTATAACAGCCACTGTCAATTTATTTGCACTACACCAAGATGGTACCCTTTTCCTCTATGTGATGAGAATGTACCTCTGTCTGGAGCAAAGGCCACCCACAGTGCATTGTTGAAGCTGTAGTTCTGGGTACCCAGATAAATTTAAGGTACTCAGCACTAACCAGAATGATGGCTACATTGACTAGAGGTGTTTAAGAAACAGCTGTTATAAGACTTCCCTCCTTACCTGTCAAGTTTGAATTGCATTGACTTCCTGGTTCCAATGATGAGAGCTAAGATTTTGACTGAGACTCCTTCATTTTTCGGTATCAGATGCACAAAGACCACAGCTTTGCTAGATTTCAGTATATTGTTCTGGCTCCTTGAAACGTTTACTCCTGGCCGACATCATTGAGTATTAGCCCTAGAAAGCTTTGTTGGGCTAAAGTTGTAAGGTGCAGGAGAAAACCACTGGTCTGTACAGCAGTTCCTTATCACATGGCTATGCTGCCGATCACCAGATTTATATCAAGCCCAGACTCTGCTGTTGTGTTTCAGCATTCTTAAGGACATTGTTGTCTGTATTATGCAGGATGCTTCTCTACAGAAGGCACAGAGTGAAATTTCTTAGGGCACAGGGAGAGAGATGCTCCTCTTGAGCACTGATTTGTTCTTAATAGACCCTGTGACTCCTGTAATTGATTATCTTTCCCTCTTTTATTTTTTCTGATTTCTAGGAAGCTCAGAGTCAGATCTGCAGCAAATATACAGGATCTTATGGCCTTCATGTTTTACATTTATCATTTTCTATGTTAATCATTAACCATCTACTTGTTCTACATCGCTTTTTCTTTTTAATTAATTTTCTCACTTTAAAAACTACCTTTTTATAATCTTCCTAAAATCCTTCTAGAATAGGGCAGAGTTTTAAAAAGTAATACTCCTTTACTGTAACAGGTGTTCCCACTGTGCTTATCACAACACCAGACACTATCTGCAGAGAATCCAGAAAATCCAAGGGCCTAGAGATGTAGGGTTTCTCTTACTGAGGGAACAAAGAAACAAGACCAAAGCACTTCTGCAGACTATAGCTAATAAGTGGTACAAATGCCCAGAAGCCCACCCAGAAGCCTGAGAAATGTGGGTAGACTTCCCAGGGTTACAACTACTTAAGGCAAAGTTAGTAGTAAGACAAGCACCTCCTCTGTTCAAGGAGAAAGAGGGAACAGGAAGCAGTGTGCCTGGCCTGGCCTCTGTGACTGGAAGAGAGTGAGGGAGGCAGAGTGGTGAGAAATGAGGCCAGAGAGATGCAAGGCCAGATGACAGGGGCCTTGGAGGTAACTGTAAGGACTTTTACTCTGAGTGAGATTGGAAACCACTGGAGGATTTTGAGCTAAGGAGAAATACCAGCTGAGCATCTAGCTATACCCCCACCTAGGTGTTTTCATTCTACGGATGTAGCTAGATGCTCAGCTGGTCCCAACTGGCACAGGTGTCCCCAGCTGGGGACTTGAGTACCACATAAGCCAGGAGCTGAGAAGAAAGAGGCACAATAGCTTGACTACCTCTGCTGAGAAATGCCATCAGCTTTAAACACCTCTTTGGCATAGGGAAGTCTCCAGACACCTTGGGCTCATCACTAACTGGCTTCCCATCATGAGTCTGGCATTGTGATAGGAAGTCAAAGAAATATAAACATGGGTGATACACAGACTTCAAGGTAAGCAAAATAAGCCTGATATGTAAATAGCCCTAATATAAGGCAAAAGTGTTAAGTGCCAAAAAAGCATAAGTAAACTGCTACAGGAGTTGAGAAGAGGGAAGGGTACCTTTTAGCTAAGAGATCAGAGAAACTTTCAAAGAGTTTTAACTGCATCCTGAAGTGGGCAAAATTTGGACCGTATAGGCAGAACCATAAGAGCAAAGCTATGGAAGTGTTTAAGTGCAGGGTATGTTTGGAGAACAGTAATTAGGTCAGTCTGGCTGGGTGGAAGTTGGGTGAAGATAAAAGATGATAGGGGATGAGGCTGAAAGTGGGATTGGAAATGGGGTTGTGCTTTATGGGAATTAACCCCATAATGATGGTTAGACAGTAGAGATGGAAATTCTAACAAGGGAACTTTCATAATAGTCTAAGCAAGAGATAACACTAGGAAAACATGCTAGTGATATTTCAGAGAAATGTGAACAAAGTGTGAACAAAGGTATTGTCAAAAAGACAGATGTTGTCAGTCTCTGCCTTATGCTACCTCCTCTGCATCTCTTCCACCCCCATGTACACTTTCACACAAACTTGCAAATAATTCCCATTGCTTGTAATCACCAATGAAGCTAGTTGCTCGCAAGCTGCCAAACTTTCTTCCTTGGAAGGGATGGATTTTCCCAAAGTAAACTGGAAAGTCAAGGCATTTATGCAGGGAATATGTTGGGGGAAAATCTAAAGAATTCATATAAATTTTTATTACTTTTAAATTTAATAAATCACTTAATTACTTCAACTCTTTCTTCACAGATAGAGGTTGAGAACTGTGAAGCAGGCCCGCCATTATATCTGATCCAAATGCAATAGCAGCGCTGAGATGAATGTGGCCTTGAGCTCCTATAAAAGGTTTACTACCACTGCACTTGGGAAGGGACTGATCCTTTTCTTTCCAAGAGTTAATAGCCAGGTTGATTCTGGATTCTTCTCTCGACTGCATCACTGTTCTGCAGGACCAGGGAATCTTAGGTGTAACTGAAGATTTAGATCCTCAGAAAGGCAGTTGCAACCTCTGAGTGGTGTCCTAAAGCAACCCTGATTTTTTCACGACTAAGAGTGATCCATATTCCTAAACTTTAGCTGGCCCTTCCCACAGCCTCATTTCTTGCCATGCCTCCACCCTGCCCCCCAGTCCTTCAGAACAACTTGAAGTTCCCCAAGCATCTGCTGTTTCCCATGTCTATTCATTTACATACATTTTCTCTGATGCGAAGAAGGCCCTTTCCTGTCCTACCCAGCATGCTGGGTCCTCCTTGCCCTTCAAGTTCAGCTCACGTTTTACTTCCTTGACAAGTTTTCTCTCACCTCTTATCTCAATTAGATGCCTGTCCATGTAATCCTATGTCACCCAGGTTTACCTCTATCATAGCACTTTGTTCATTCATTTATTAAATTAATATTACTGAATGACTACCAGATACCAGGTACTATGCTGGGTCTTACAAACATCATAGATATATATATATATGGAGGAGACCTATTAAAAAATGGTGATGAGACCCAGTGAACTATACTCTAACTGTTGGCTTTCTTTCCTGATTTTCCTGCTCTGCTGTGAGTTTCTTGAGGGCAAGAAAATGGCTCTGTGTCTCTTACTTATCAAGTGCTTAATAAATACTGAAAGATCAAATGGAAGTTGGCTACTAGTAAGGAAGACTCAGCAACTGTAGACGTCAGTTCTTAGAATTACAGTGAGGTGAGCAGTTGTTTGACTCCGAGTTATCATCAGATTGGAGTCACTGGGGCTTGGAAGGGGCCTTAAAGGGAATATGACTATGCATCCTGGTTTGCCTGGGACAGTCCCAGGTGACACCTGTTCTTTAGCATCTGTCTGGGTTAGCATTTATTCTAGATTTTTCTTTCTTTCAATGACGTTATTATTTAATTAAAGTAAGTTGGGATGGATTTGGTAGACCTGGACTCTATTCTCAGATTCTACCCCAGGGAAAGGGGCTGAAGATGGAGTTAAATCACCCATGGCCAATGATTTGATCAATCATGCCTATGCAATAGAGTAGCCATAAAGCCCCACAAAGACAGTGTTCTGAGATCCTCCAGGTTGGTGATCTGGGGACTGAGGTAGCGCTCTAGGAGAGGGCATGGAAGCCCTGTGCCCTTTCCCTACACCTTGCTCTGTGCATCTCTTCCATCTGGCTGTTCCTGAGTTATATTCTTTTATAATAAACTGATAATCTAGTAAATACCATGTTTCTCTGAGTTCTGTTAGCCACTTTAGCACATTACTCGAACCCCAGGAGGGGGTTGTTGGAACCTCCAAACTAGAGCAGAAGCACAGGTCATAACCTGGATTATGACTGGCACCTGAGGTGGGGGGGCAAGCAGCGGTCTCGTAGGACTGAGCCCTTAACCTGTGGGATCTTACACTATTTCCAGGTAGTGCTAAATGTGAGATGAATTGCAGGACACCCAGCTGGTATTGGAAAATTGTTTGGTGTGGGGAAAAACCTTTACATATTGGAGTTGTAGATGCCAATGTTAAAAATAATAAAAGTAATAAATATAATACCTTTTAGATAAATAATAAATGTAATAATACTTTCTACTAATATCCTACTTTACTATAGACAACTGAGATCTTCCTGGTTTTGAGATCCTATTCCATCACAAGTAAGAGTGTAACCTTAGGTTAATTAACTCCTTTGTCAGCATGTCTCTTCACCTGTGACAAATGCATGATAATAGGCATCTAGCTCATAGCATCTAGCTCATATGAGGCTATAATGAGTTAAGCATTTAGAAGAGTCCCTAACACCCACTAAGCAATAAAGTCTGTATTTATTGTTCTTGTTGCTATTGTTATTATAATAATTATTTTTTAGCATATATTTACTGAAATATCTGTGCCAAGTCCTGCAGATACCTGGATGATGAGTAAGAAACTAGGAATAAAAGAAAAGCCTATCAAGAAATATCCTCTGGCTGTGTGGGAGGACCAGCCACTTTTTCACTTTTCACACTCTGCATAAGCCTGGCCTGAGCAGTGTAGGTGGAAAAGCTCTGGGCCCTGAGAATACCATGGAACTAGGTACTGTTCCTGACTCAGCCACCAGCTAACCTCAATTTGCTCATCCAATAAAATGCGATTAACAGTGCCTACTTTGCAAGATGGTTCGAAAGGGATTATATCAGACCATAGTTGTAAAGAGGCCAACATAGTGCCTAGAAAATCTAGACGCAAGGACCTTTAAAACATGTTTGAATCCATGAAGTCCACCTGTCTTCCACCTGGACAAAACTAACTTGGTCATTTCTGACATGGGCAGGCTCTTTGGCAGGAATAGCTGAGCGAACAGTAAAGCCAAAGGTATAGCTCTTGATGAGCTCATGGTGGAAGCCATTCCAGGCAGATTTCTCCAGTCACAGCACCATGGGTTAAAGGAAGGAAAATATTGATGTTTTATTGAATTACTCCTATAGGTCAGATCATGTATCACTGCTGTGATCTAAACAATGAGCCGGTGCAAAAGGAATGCACAGCTGAGACTGATGAGATAAGCCTTCCCCAGCCCTGACTCCTCCAAGAGTCAGTAAATTGCTTCCTTTATTTAATTACAAATTAATTGAAAACACTCCCATGCTGATAAAACAATACTAGTCCCCGATTTGTTGATAATAGCCTAATCCTCCTGTAACAGTCCCATAGACACCATCACATGATTATGTCATCAATTTTACACTTGCGGGGTCTGGATAAACATGGCTGCCTGAGGTTCAGGAAAAGGATAAACACGCAGAGAGGTGCACTTTAGGAAGACCAATTTAGAGGTAAGTTTGGTGTCATATGATTCTGGGTCGATTCCCAGTTCTGCCAGTCACTAGCTAGGAGGCATTTTGAAGCCCTTGGAGCCCTTGAAGATGAATAAATATATAAAATGTCTAACACTAGGCTTGTCACATAGTGCAGGACTCATTAATGTTAGCTGCGTTCTTTTTTCTTCTCTCCTCCTCTATGCACTTAGGGAAATTCCTGCTTTTCTTATCAGTTCAGAAGGCTATCTTAGTCCCAGGAGGTCAGAAACTATAATGATACCCTCTCCAGCATCCACAGCCCCTTATCAATCTGGTCTTCTGTACTCACCAGGGCAATTTGCACTCCGTGATCACCCCTTCCTGCTTACTATAACACTTGCTTTTGCTTGATCACCAGATTGTCTCATCTTTCCAGAGTGAGCAATGTATCCTGTTCTGTGAAGTGGGCACCAACATTGCTGGCTAGCAAAGCACATGCGTTGGGGACACTACTCACTCCTGGGTAAGGCAACTAGAGAAATGTTACTGCAGTTAAGGACAGGCACACATAATAGAGAGTAAAGCAGCATTCCAAAGCATAGGACTCATTTTAAAAGAGCAAGTAAGAATTAGTTAATGTTAAAGCTCAAAGGATTTTGGAGGCCAGGCCATTTACTAGCACAAGATATATGGTCCCTATTACAACAAGAATCATCTCTCCATTATGACTGTCAGAATAAGATTCTGCCAGGAAGAGTAATTAATGTTCATGCACTTTTGTATAAAGCAGAAATCAAGACTCTGTGTCTTTATTTCAGTGGATGAAACTTTGAGAATAGGGCAGAAGAAAATCAGACACTGGCTTTGCCTGTATTGAGAGGATGAACTGGTGTCTCATAGTTTTCATCTTCAGGATGAAAAAAGAAAAAAGGGGGCTTCCCTGGTGGCACAGTGGTTAAGAATCCGCCTGCCAATGAAGAGGACACGGGTTCGAGCCCTGGTCTGGGAAGATCCCACATGCCGCAGAGCAACTAAGCCTGTGCGCCACAACTACTAAGCCTGCGCACTAGACCCTGTGCGCCACAATTACTGAAGCCCACGCGCCTAGAGCCCATGCTCCGCAACAAGAGAAGCCACTGCAATGAGAAGCCCACGCACCACAACGAAGAGTAGCCCCCGTTAGCCACAACTAGAGAAAGCCCACGCACAGCAATGAAGACCCAACGCAGCCAAAAATAATAAATAAATAAATTTATAAAAAAAGAAAAAAGGACATGGTCATGGCCATAAAGCAGAGAGGTACACTTCTATGAGACTGGCTCAGGAGCACTAAGGATTCATAGTTTCAGAGTTCTCAGACCACTTTCTACTTTCTTACCGAACCCCACACACCCAGTCCCTGGAAGAAGGCCAAGAGAGGAAGTTCTTTCTCAAGACAGAATCACAATCCTTATTATTTGTTCATGTCATTTTTGCAGGAGTCATTTTTGAGCCTGTCTAATTGCAAAATGAATTGGTGTGGGAAGATGGACAATATTTAAGTAAACCCTCAGTCAAAAAAAAAAAAAAAGCCTACCTTAAAGCAGGAGTTTAGGGACTTACGGAAAGTCTTCACATGGGATCAAGAAGAATGACTTGCTCCCTTCTCCTCTGCAGCATATGGCTTACACCCTCTCACTGTGCTTTTCTCCTGGCATGCCTGACACTCCTCTAGGCATGAGAACTCTGAGGGTAGGTTATGGGTCTTGTTCATGGTTGAATTTCCTTCACCCAGTGAATGTCTGATGCACAGTACAATATCAGTAACTATTTGCTTTGTGAAACAACTAGAGGGAGAAAAAAAGAAAAGCAGAGGAAAAGAGACAAAAGAAAGAAAAATTCTTTCAATCATAGAGCTATGTTTGCTTCAAAGCTAATCAGAAAGTAAAAGCTGATTTTGCATGTATTATAAGAAAAGACATAATGTTTTTGGATCTGAAAGTTGATAAGTCAGTATCACCTCATATAACTATTGAAGCTACACACAGACATCTCTGGAGTCAGAGCCACAACAACTTGCACAACAACTTGTAGTGCAAACAATGGTTTCACCAGGTGAAGATAAAGTAAACTTCTCAAATTCAAAGCATGTTTAGGTCAAGCCTATCACCCTGACTGAGGGACTAATTTGCTGTATTGAATAAGATCATCTAATTGGCAAAGCCAAGATAAAATACTGATGGCAGATGTCAGTAATCCAGTTGTCTGCTAGATCTCATCCTGCTAAAACTAGAGAAGACATCAGATAAATTTTTGATTAGGATGTCTTGCTGATAACTTCACTTTTTTTTAGTGTATAGGAGTCAATGAAGGGACTTAGTCCGAAGTTTCATTCTGATCAACCAACAATAATGGATTTATATCAATTAGAATGTGTTCAACCACAAGTACATTAATATCTGTATATTATTAAGGAAATACATTAGCTCACATAAATGGAAGAGCAAATACAGTGCAGATTTCTCAGTTGGTTTGTCCAATGGCTCAATGTAGCCATCAAGAATTCTGAGCATTCTCTTCTGCTGAACTACTGGCCATGTCAGTTTCACCTTAAGTCTAGTTTCTTTCATGGCAATGGAATGGCTGCTGGTAGCAATTGAGTCTACTTTCCTTTTCACATCTAATGGAAGAGAAAGAAAGGCCTCACTGGCTTTCTTTTAAGACAGAAGAAAAATATTTCCCCAAACTTTCAGCAAATCCTGCCTCACATCTCATTGGCTAGAATTAGGTAATATATTCATTTCTGAATCAATTACTGGCAAGGGCTTGGGATTTCTCTAAGACCCATCAGACCCATCCTTGAGACTAAAAGGGGAGACTGCTTCCCCTAAGTCTTATTAGCAGCATGAGAGAGGGAGAAAGACTTCAACCTAGACCATATATGTATATTTATATATTATATACCCTGAGAAAACCATAATTCAAAAAGAGTCATGTACCACAATGTTCATTGTAGCTCTATTTACAATAGCCAGGACATGGAAGCAACCTAAGTGTCCATTAACAGATGAAAGGATAAAGAAGATGTGGCATATATATACAATGGAATATTACTCAGCCATAAAAGGAAACGAAATTGAGTTATTTGTAGTGAGGTGGATGGACCTAGAGTCTGTCATACAGAGTGAAGTAAGTCAGAAAGAGAAAAACAAATACTGTATGCTAACACATATATATGGAATCTAAAAAAAAAAAGAAAGGTTCTGAAGAACCTAGGGGCAGGACAGGAATAAAGACGCATATGTAGAGAATGGACTTGAGGACACGGGGTGGGGGGAAGGGTAAGCCGGGATGAAGTGAGAGAGTGGCATAGACTAATATATACACTACCAAAAGTAAAATAGATAGCTAGTGGGAAGCAGCCGCAGAGCACAGGGAGATTAGCTCGGTGCTTTGTGACCACATAGAGGGGTGGGATAGGGAGGGTGGGAGGGAGACACAAGAAGGAGGAGATATGGGGATATATGTATATGTATAGCTGATTCACTTGTTCTAAAGCAGAAACTAACACACTACTGTGAAGCAATTATACTCCAATAAAGATGTTTAAAAAAATAAAAAGTTTGACATAATGTAAGAACAACCTATTTTTGGAGACTTTCGCTGTTAGATTACTCCCGAGGTAATACTGCTCATTTGTGACATTATATAGGTACCCACTATTAACTATGGTCAGTTGGAAAAGCAAAATATTGCTTGGCAAGCTCATGTTAGAAATATTTTCTATCTTTCTAATAGTAACTAAGATGAAAATTTACCTTTTCTTTATCTCCTGAACTTGAAGATTTGGCCCATGCTTAGAACACACACTTCTTGAAGCAATTCCCAGCTGAAGCTTTGTGCACTGCTTGAAGATACTTCCTGAATATTTTCAGAAGTAGACTTAAATTGTTCTTCTTGTTTTTCATTTTATTTCTAATACTTCTGTAATCACTGCTTTTCCCGATTATTTAAGATTTTTTTTCTTTTGATCTATTATTGTAGCAATGGAGCTGTATAACTAGATTTCAAGATAACTCATGGCTCTGCCTTTTCATCTATACCTGCTTTCTTGGCATGCGTATAAGTGTTAAAATCATAGCTGAGTTGAGTGATAAGGGGCTCTTTACCACAGGATTCATGAAAGAAGAAATACTGAACACTCAAGGCACATCAGTCAATGACTCTGCAGCAGGCTCCCACAAACTACTTTCTTTAAGCAATCTTTGTTTTTGCTAAGTTCTGCTATGTAAGTACTGCCATTTACAAATTATGAAGTTCAGGCTTGTGGTGGTGTTGTCGAAACAGACTTCTTGTGCTTTCATTTTATTTCAACATTTTTAATACTATAAGGTACTTATCAAATCAATTAGCTGATCACAGTGACCCACTGTCTTTCTGGGTCAGTCTGTGATTCTGTTACATTATGCTGTGCTGTAATTTCTGTCTGAACACCCTGTTGAAGGGTGTGAATAAAACGTCTTATGTTTGTGACTCCTAAATTGCTTCACCTGATTGTTCCATTGTCAATGACAATTGTATGATATTTTCTCAGTCTGTAATTACTTCTTCAATTAGATTTACTATGTTCCTAGCTGTATAAGACCCAAAAATCTCCTGGCAGAAGAATAAAGCAATAGTGTGGTTTAATTCATCTTTAATCTCCCATTCTGTGAAAAGTTAAACAAAGCTTGTGTTTGCATTTGCAAACTGTCTAAGCAGTATGAAGAGTTATTATTAAAAGTGCTACTACTTTGTCATGTAATTAGATTTTTGTTTGACTAATGTGTCAGATTTTCTTGAACATTAAGACTTTAAATAATAAACACATATCATAGTATTCATAAACATAACAAAATATTATAGTATGTGTTGATTTACTTCATCATTTCTACATTAAATTCTAGTAATTCCCAGGATTGAAAAGCCACTTTCACTATGATGAGGAACAGTTTTTCTATCTTAAACAACCTGAAGTTTCAATATTGGGTCAGATTCAAGAGAAGACTATGGGACTTGGGGTTGTAAATATCTAGGACGAGTATACTGGTGCCACAAGTGACCATGAACAAACTACAGGACATCATTTTGCCATCTTGGGAGATTAGTCATGATTGGATGAAAATACCAAGTTACAGTTATTTGTTTTGTTTTGTTTTGTTTTTGTTTTTGTAGTACGCGGGCCTCTCACTGTTGTGGCCTCTCCCGTTGCGGAGCACAGGCTTCGGACGCACAGGCTCAGCGGCCATGGCTCACGGGCCCAGCCGCTCCGCGGCATGTGGGATCTTCCTGGACCGGGGCACGAACCCGTATCCCCTGCATCGGCAGGCGGACTCTCAACCACTGCGCCACCAGGGAAGCCCACCGACAGTTATTTTTTAAGCAGAAAAATGAGGCGAGGACATAGGACCTCGGTACTATAATGTGTAAGATGACACTACCACAAGCATTGATGTTTAATAATCAAAGAGTGATTTTTCCATTAGCTTTTCAGTACCTGCTTGAAAAAAAAAATGATACTACCACAGGCACTGATGGTCTACTGGGCCTCCTTTATGTCCCCTAACTCAACAAGACTTCAAGTCTATATCCTTAGATGGGCTCAGTTTCATATCTTGTGTCCCTAGGTTCAAATTAGCCTTCTCTCTAGTTCTGTAACCATGTTTAAGTTTATTACCTGATTTAGGTAGACAGAATTCCAAAAACCTCACCCAGATTGTTTTCAATTAATTTATTTGATGTGTATTTGAATTCTTCATTCTTTTCATCTTCTTGACCAGTTCTGGTCATAATGATAAAGACATTTTAATGTCTTTCATTTAGCTCTGGCCAGAACTCTAATATCATTCCACTGAATTGTGAGTTTCTGTACTTTGGCTCTCCAGTCAAAACTTTAAAGACGGAAACCCTAAAAATCGGGGGCTTCCCTGGTGGCGCAGTGGTTGCGCGTCCACCTGCCGATGCAGGGGAACCGGGTTCGCGCCCCGGTCTGGGAGAATCCCACATGCCGCGGAGCGGCTGGGCCCGTGAGCCATGGCCGCTGAGCCTGCGCGTCCGGAGCCTGTGCTCCGCAACGAGAGAGGCCACAACAGAGGGAGGCCCGCATACCACAAAAAAAAAGAAACCCTAAAAATCAAGAAAGCATAATTTCTAAGCAAGTGAATGTTGCAAACAATTATATATTTTCTCCTTTGTAAATGCATAGTCTGTCCCCTAGAAAGGACACACTGATTCTTATTGTACTTTATGTAAGAATAATACTCTTTTTGGTCCATCTGGTTCCCTCGATAAAGGAAAGATGTTGATGTCAGGCAGCTCAATGTCAATTTACCAAAGGACAATTCCCTGAAAACCAATTTGCCAAATGGCTAATTCACAGAATTGCTAATTCTAGATTTGACTTTTAAAAACTATTTATAGTGTTTATAGTAATTCATAACAGCTTTTGGAAACTTCTGGGAAGATGTTTTGATCGATTTCTATTCTGTACTCGTAGCAGCGTGCTGAGGAATGTTCAATTTGTTCCTGGACAATCCCTGGGTGTAGCTGGAGGGAGCTAGGACATATTAAAGGGATCCTCTGCAATGAAAAAGTCTGAGAAAAGAGCAACAACTCAGAGTGGGCTGTCAATCCTAGAGCAGGAGGTGCCTGAGGGTGGGACTATTGAGCAGGGAAAGGAGAAGATAGAGGGACTGGTGTTGGATTACCCTTGAATATATTCTTTTCTTCATTTTTAAGCTTTATTGAGGTATAGTTGACATAATAAACTGCACATATTTAAAATGCTCAATTTTAAAAGTTTTGGTATATGTGTATATCCATGAAACGATCACTGCAGTCGAGATCATGAACATAGCCATCATTCCCACGGTTTCAAATTATATATATATATATATATATATATATATATATATATATCCATCTGAAGTCATCCTACAGATCACTGATATTCTGTTCATTTTTTCAATCTTTTTCTCTCTGAGTTACATTCTGCATAGAATATATCACCTGTGACAGACATGGGGTTAAAGAATGAGATAAACAGACAAGCCTAAGATAAGTCCTAACTTTTCAGTCTGGAAGATTGGGAAAATGGTAGTAATGTTAAGAGAAATTAGAAGTCAAGAGAGAAGCAGGTCCAGATGATGACCTGACTCCTAAACGACAAGACTCTTTTCAGGAAGATTGAATCAGGGAAGCATCTTGGAAAATGCAGTCTAGTCATAAGAGGTCAGAACTAGAGTTAGACTTGGAACACCATCAGCTCAAGAGTGTTAGGGAGGCTAATGAGGATGAACCTGGCATTGAATCCCCGGGGTGGGGGGAGCTCATACATGTAGGGGACACAAAACGTATGAAAGGTGTTTCAGTTTATGACCCATCTCAAAATGAGAATAATACACACAAAAGATGGTGTAGTGCAATGAAGAAGGCACAGACTTTGCAGTCGGGTAGATGAGAAGCCTTGTACCAACTGGCCTGTCACCTGTAGCCCAGACTCTTTCCCTATTTGGGCCTCACTTGCCTACCGTTTAACCTTCGGCAAGTTTCTTAACCTCTGATGTTCAGTTTTCTTCATTTAAAATGGGGATTATAATAGCTAAGCATAAAGTTATAGTGCATATTAATCAAGATAACAAAGTATACAAAATCATAAAGCAATCGCTTTCCCCCTTGTTTCGTCCTGTCCCTTTAATTTTAATCAGTGAGGCAAGTTTTCCCCTGCCCATCTATGAAAACTTGAACATATCCCATGTATTCGTCTGCTATTGCTGTTGTAATAAATTACCTCAGACTTGGTGGTTTAAAACAACACACATTATTATCCTATAGTTCTGGAGGTTAGATGTCCTCGTGGGTCAGCAGGCCAGTGTTCCTTCTGGAAGCCCTGCAGGAAAATCTGTTTCCTCACTTTTTCTAGCTTCCAGAGGCTGCCTACTTCCTTGAATCCTGGTCCGATGCTCTGTCTTCAAAGCCAGCAGTGTAGCATCTTCTGATCTCTCTCGCTCTGTCCCTCTGCTTCCACAATCACACTGCCTCCTGTGTCTGTGACCCTCCTACCTCTCTCTTATAAGGACCCTTGGGATGACACTGGGCCAACCTGGAAACTCCAGGATAATCTCCCCATATCAAGATTTTTAACTTAATCGAATCTCCAAAGTCCCTTCTGCCATTTAAGGAAATGGATTCACAGCTTCTAGGGATTAGGATGCGAACATCTTTGGGAGGCCATTCACCCTGTCATATCCCATTACTTCTCCAGTTGCTCTCAGGTAATATATGTGCTACATCATTTCATGTCACAAATACAATTTCAATTCAGGTATTAAAAAATGTAGTTTCATGTAATAAAGCTAAATTTTATTTAAACTTGATGCTTCTGCTCTTCTGCATCTAGTGCCTCTTTGAGCAGGAAGTGTGCAGTCAGTCCTGGAAAGAAGGTACAACTGGCTACTTTTCTCTTTCCTCATGGAGTCTTCTTCCTTTCTAATCAGTGCTTCTGATTTCCGCCGGGTTAGAGCAGAAGGGGAGAAGGCAGAGGTAAGGAAAATAGGAAGTCTGGGGTGGTCTAGAATCAGCAGTCTCTGGACCTGGTAGATATTTAAATGATTCTTCCTTTCCTGGATGCTTCTGGGAAGTCTCTGGTGACTGCACCCTCAGCTGTCACTGGGATTCTCTCACCTACACTTCTCCCATGCGCCAGTACTTGACTTCTTGCATAACCTCTAGGCATCCAGGAGTCTACCTCCAGCTTCCCTGCTGCGCAGGTCCTCTTGCCCCTCCAAGTTCTCTCCAAACAGCTGGTTCACAGGAAATACACAAAGCCTTTGCCCTGACTCTGGGAGTATATTCAATTCCCATACCTCAGTCCCCTACTCTGTTTCAGCCAGCCTCTGCTTGTTTATATTTTTCAGATGTGGCTCAAACATCAAACCATTATGTCCCCCAAAGTTCACAGGAATTATATTAAGATCTTGAATTGGTCTCTTCAAAATTCCTCTCTCTGGATTTGGGTTTAGGAGGTGGTACTCTCATCCCTCTCTCCCTTGGAGGGGCACGGTAGGAGACACACAGTACTGCTCGCGCCAAAGAAAATCTCTTCAAATATGTACCTCTTGACCTTTTATATCCTTGATGTGGGTGAGTGATTGAGTCCTATAAGAGTTTTTGAACATCTCCTTTGCCAATTGTGCAAATTGGAATTAATTGTTTCTTGGTGTCTCAGCATCAAGCTCCATTTTATCATCCTGTTACATTTATCAAATAGCTACCACAGTGTCTGGCATAGAAAAGCACTGAATAAATGTTCATTTCCTTCTTTCTAAGGAAACTAGCAAAGCATAATTACAGATATATAATTAAATTAGTCAAATATTTTGAGATTTTCCAGATGGAAACACCAAAGAAGGTGTAAAGCACTATTCTTAGAGAAATTTTCATCCTCTCTCTTCATTCTGGGCAGCTGGCAGTCTTCTTACATGGAGTGCTGACACATTCTGATGTGCCTTTCTCTGGGACCAATTTTGATGACAGGCAAATACAATTTGACATTATTCAGATCTTTAAAATTCTGCCTTTCTCCAGGAAACATGTATGTCAAACTGATCATCTAGGCTCTTTTGTGCCTCTTAATATTTTAGAAGCACAGCAGGTAAACTGGATTTTTAGTATGTATCATTGATTACTGGGAAACAACCTACCACTACACATATGGTGTGCCATGATTTAATTGACCCCAGATGAGTAAATTGCATTGTTTTACAAAGCCCCTGTGATGGGCAACTGCAGAGCAATGAACGGCTGGATGATCTAAGTTTACTGGTGAGATGGCTAAGATATAGTTTAAGGTCTGGCTATTTCAGTCACCTGATGCTTGAATTGGGTGGGTCAGCCAGGGCTTGATTTGATCTTTTTAGAAGGTCAATCTGTTAGTAACTGGACATTCAAGAGCAACTGGACCCTAAAGACCTCTGCTTCTATCAAAGCTGTCAACACCCACCTCAAAGCTCTTCATGCCTCCACATGAAATAGGAAGCATAAAAGAAAAGACTGAATGGTCAACCAACTAGGCTTTCCCTACATGGGGATTATATCTCTACACAGATTGATAGGAGTTTCTTCTACAGAACTCCAACAGTTGTTTACCAAGATGTTAACAAAACTTTAGCCTCAGAGTCATAATTTACATGTGCATATAATTCTGGATGCTTATTAATGGGGAGGCTGCATTTTCCTCTCCATCTTATCTTCTGTTATCATTTCTATAAATTCAGTATCCATGCTGAAGTTTCTTTATTTCTATGGATTAAATGGTTGGATGTAGAACAACAGGATCAAGGAATCCATATGTATCTTTTCTTTAAAGCTTTTGAAATATATTTCCCAATTGTCCTCCAAGATATACTTCCTCTAGTAGGGGATAAGAGTGCTTGGTTTCTCAGGTTTTTATTAATACTGGTAAATTCTGTTGGCTCTTGACTTTGCAAGCTCCCATGTGCTCTTACACCTGCACATTGTTCCTTCTGCTGTGATAAATCAGGAACTGATGTCAGCCATTGCTTTCTATATCCATGAGCTTGCTTTTGACTCATATATTAAGGTTTGATATCATGCTAAGATTTTATTTATTTTTTGGATCACCAATCTATCCTTCGTCTCATTTAGTCATTCTTATCTCAACCCCACACACTTATCGTGACTGATGTGTACCTCATGGCCATGATAGACTAGAATTGAGATTCTGGGAAGATTATCATAGGATGAAGCCATGATGAACAGGGCAGAGACCCACCTCTCAGGCCTGGTTTATATCCTGAATTAACTGCAGAGGTGAATGAAAGCTTAGAAAAGATCCAGAGCTCCTTAAATTTCCCTAAGGCCAAAATTGGTCCCAGAGCTTAGAGGAGGATTGAACCTGTTGGAAATGGGAGGAAAGAGCAACTGGCTCTATGGTGGAGATAAAGGGCAAGAATTTTAAAAGTACAAATTCCCCAAGTTTGTTTCGTTGCCCTCCTCCTCTTCTCTCTGTAAAATCTCACCTTATCCACTCTCATCATTTCAAATATCAGTATGTACAAATGACCCTTAAATGTGTATCTCTAGCCCTGACCTTTTCCGAACTCCAGCTGAGTTAACAACTTCTGATGAATATATATATATATACACATGTTTCAAAACTTTCAGTTTCAACATGCATAAAAATAAAATTTTCTGTTTCTTTGTTTTCTTTTACAGTGAAAGAAAGAAAAGGCTTACAAAGATGAGCCAGCACAGTTCCTGCCCATAAGAAGCTCACAGGTTGGTAGGAACAAGAGACAAGTACAATAAGACTCCAGTACAGTGTGGCAAATGCCCTTGATTTGCCATAAATCAAGTGGGGCCATAGGACAAATTGGAAGTGGTGCTGGTGATGAACTGTACATGAGCAAATTAGGAAAAGTTTCACAAGGGGCCTGACATGGAGTTAGGCCCTTGTTTCCAAGATGTTTAGGAATTTGTCCCCAAGAAGAATGAATAACCAACCACAACTAATAAATATAAGGGATTCATCTTTAGGGAAACTGGAGGTTGGGAATGTAAATCACTCTGGGTTCTTTCCAGGACAGGACTGAAGTGCAAGCCACAGGTAGGGGGGATTTCCAGTCCTTTTCTCTGGTGATGATACCATCAACAAGGATGACAGCAATCACAATAGGAGTGATGACTAATAAATACAGAGCACTTAATATGTGCCAGGAGCTGTGTTAAGTGCTTTCCATGGGTAAACTCTCATAAGTACAATAGGTGGTTGTGGGGTTTGACCCCGGATAAGGGTTCCTGCGTTCAGGCAGGGGCTAGCCTGGCTTGAATCTCCCATTGGTGCCAAGGGAGGAAGCACCCGGCTTTCTTATCCACTTGTCCAGGAGTCGGACACAGGCGGAGAGGTGTGAGTGAGGCTTAAACACTGTCAGCAGTCCAACATTACAAAATGGAGTCACACTCTTTATTACAATTCACCCCTAATGTTTGACTGGTGACTGAAAAGTGCCATTTTTCAGTTAATTGAATTTGAACTTCTTTAAGTAAGCTATTAGCCTACTCTACGAAGCCTGTGGTCTGAAGTCAGTAAAAGAGATGATGAAAGTTCCACTGAATGCTTCCTTCAAGAATGCAGCATCGTGTCTGCTAAGAAGTGAAATGAATGCCTTGGTTACTATCAATAATGTCTGGCACTCTGAAGGAGATAAAGAGTGTCCTGATAAGACCTAGTGTCATGGTTGGCAAATGCCACCCTAAATGGCATATAGCATGTGGCTTTCTTGAGAATACCTAGCAATTTTCCTCAGAACTACTCTTCTATTAAATACACTTTAGACAAGATGACTATAACAAGTGTTTATGGCAATCTTTAAAAAGGTTCTTTGCATGGTGTCTGGCTTATAGCAGGCATGCAATAATTATGTAGGGGAAAAATCCTGAGATTCAGTGATTCTATAATTTAAAAAGTTAATGTTTGGAGGCAGACATTTCCTTAGGATACAGAAAGCATTACCAGTAACACTTGATACTAACTACATGCAACTAATTGGAATAAATTGGTAAATGTGACCTTAAGGCCTCTCTCTACCTCTCTCCTTCTCGCTCCACCCAACAAATCATACCCGGACCAAGAATGGGCTTGAACGTCTGCTCTTACAGTCTCGATTTCTTCCTTGGTTAGTGTGGTGCTGGAGACAGTTTCAGACTGAAGTCACTGAAGTGAAGCAGAATTGTTTATGTTTTATTCTACCCTCCCTTCTTAACTATCACTCAGTTGTAAGCATTTTCCAGAGAAGAACCATGTCTTCTACCATTACATCCCCCATTCCTAGCACTTTGTCCTGCACTCAGAAGGTGCCCAATAATGTGAGAAGATTACAACCACTGAAACTCACTCTTGGGGGCTGAACCTGTCAATCAAGCTTCCCCAGCAGATGAGCCCAGAGCTCTTGCCCTTGAGCCTGTGGCCTTGGGCCAGGAAGGTTCTACTGTGCTGCCGTCAAGTTTTCCACTGTGTCCTCAGTTCAGCCCCAAATGGCTGGTATTGCTGTCCTCACACTATTTTTAGTCATAGATCAGTTATCCCTGACACACAGTGATGGGGATTAACAAAATGCACCCATATGCATCTCTGAAGGCTGAGCGTGTGTGTCCCCAGCCCAAAGTAGTCTTGGGCAGTTCTGGGTAGGATTAGCAGGCTTAGTTTTTTTTTTATTGTCTCTTTCTACTGCTCCTGGCAGAGAGAGATCCGGGCCAGAACCAGTCCTAATTTGTTTAAGGAATTTGGTAGGAGACTATTCTAAACTACACATCAGACCTCCATTTTGCACCCTTCAGTACCTTGCAGCCCCTGTAGTGGCTGGGCGAGGCTTTCCTTCCGCTGAGGGGAAGCGGCCTGTTGAAATCCAACCTGATTTTATGAGAACACAGAGTTACAGGTCATGCAGTGGGGATGTCCCCACCAATCTCTCATGTGGCAAAGGTTCCACATGCCTGGGGCAGGAAATTTCAAAATGCCCCATGCCAGCTGGGAAGGCTGTACATGACAGAGTGAACACCATCGTAATCACATCATGTCCTGAAACTTCAGCCCTGATTACTCTGATCTTTATCCTCTTTTGACCTGAGATGAATGCAAGGAATGGTCTTTAAATGACCCCGTTGTTTTCAAGTTCTAGTACAGTGTTTGACTTGGACTTCCCCAGTGGCAGCAAATCACACCAGCTGACTCGAGCTTGCTTGACTTATTTATTCAATAATTTTAATTTTGGGGGTCTCTTCACTTCATCAAATCACCCCTGATTTTTATATAACAGGAAGGTAAACAGTGCATTCAAGAGTTTATCTGAGTTTTTGTAAAATCAGTTGTCTTCCTTGAGAAATCCTTCCCTGCTTGGTACTTACACATCAGTGTTTATTTCATGACCCTTTTGTTCTCTGCAGAGACTTTGTGGTCAGCTTAGAAATACTGGGCTGGGGGACAGAAGCCTGACACTACTGTCTCAGATCTTGCAAGTTATGCGAACATTATTTTAGGATCCTTATTCAGATAGTTAGAATCTCTTGGGAGATCTCAAAAGTCAACCTGCCATTCTCCTGTCTCTGTAATTCCTTACTTTCTGTGGTTGTCTAGGGTTCCCAGCAGGAAGCCAACTGGAGCCAGTGGTTTTAGCTCTACTTAAGGATTTTTATTCTTTTACCATCCTTTCCGCTGCCTCCTTCCTTAACTGTCTCCTCCGTCATGATTTCAAGGCTCTAGAAAAATAGTCATCATCATGATGTAAATAACAACCACAACTACCAAGAAAAAACACCAAAACTGGACTTCCCTGGTGGTGCAGTGCTTAAGAATCAGCCTGCCAATGCAGGGGACACAGGTTTGTGCCCTGGTCCGGGAAGATCCCACATGCCGCAGAGCAACTAAGCCCTGCGCCACAGCTACTGAGCCTGTGCTCTAGAGCCCACGAGCCACAACTACTGAGCCCACACGCCACAACTACTGAAATCCCTGTGCCTAGAGCCCGTGCTCCACAACAAGAGAAGCCACCGCTATGAGAAGCCCGCACACCACAACGAAGAGTAGCCCCCGCTCGCTGCAACTAGACAAAGCCCGCACACAGCAACGAAGACCCAACACAGCCAAAAATAAATAAATTAATTAATTAAAATAAAAAAACCCACCAAAATCTTCTTTTGCTAATCAGGCAATAATTATTTACTGAGTACCTAGTACATGAATAGCAACAATGGTTTTGTCTACCTCCCCTCCGTGAAAATTCTCTAAATGTAACTTTTCCTACTTAGGATTTATCTGTAGATGAGACCTTGCTCCATACTTGAGACAAATCTGGCTTGGGATGAAAGCGCATACTAGAACTTGCTTTAGTAGGTCTCTCTTTTAGCATTAAATAAGAAAAAGAGATATTTAACCTCTAGTGTAAAAGATTCTGCTGAGTGACTGCCCCCAAGTAAGCCCGGGTATTTCTTAGGTAGTTTCTGGACTCAGTCTCACCCTGGCCACATGCTGCCCTTATTCAACAGGTCTCCAGGGTCTGACATCCTGATCCTTCCTACTGGCCGTGACCACAGAAATGCTTAGTGTACTTATTTCCTCAGTTCCCTGCCACCTGTTACCAAACCTCTCTAATAGCACCTGTCTGTTCACCTGTTGACCCCCCCTCACCTATGTCTCCCCTGCATGCGAAGCCTTGCAGAGCCTCCACCTCTCCTCTTCCTTCTGATCTCCTTATCTTCTGGGAATTGGCTTCCCATTTTTATGTTCCCAGATTAATACATCCTTGGTCTCACACATCTTCAGACACACCAGTACACTTGGTCTTTGCAACCTGTCAAGTGCCCAGTTGTGATATCAGACCACAGCAGCTGTGGGGTTTTTAAAAATTAAGGTGAGCTTCTTAATCTTAAGGTGCTTGTGACCTAGGTAGAGAGGGAAGATAATTCTATATGACGACTGCCTAGGACAATTGAGTACAAAAGTTTGATTTTCTGCTTTTAGTAAGAGTTCAGAGAAGCAAGATCTTGGTGATGACTAACACAGTAGAAAACAGACTCAAGGAGTTGCATGGAAAGCAGGTTGGAATCTGAAGAATGGATAGGTAGAGAGTAGAGGAAAGGTGTTCCCGATAGAGAAGAATAGCATGAACTAAGGCACAGAGAGAGAGAATAGGAATGGTATGTTCAACGTGTATAAAGAGATGGAGCTGGTTAGAACTAGGGGTGAGTCCTGCAGTCACTGGTGAAAGGTCTTAGTGCTTTCATCACTTGGACACCTGAATGAGAGATGCCTCCTTTGCTTTTCTCATCAGACTCTCCAGGCAGAAAGAAATGCTGCACAACACAGTCTTCTTTCTAGTCCAAGTAGTTGTTTCCTCTGATCAGACATCTAGGGGGCACATTCTTTTAGGGAGTCATCTGGCAAAGCTGGGAGCAAGTGAGACTCGAAGGCTTGGCCAGAGATAGGCCCCTCAACTGCACAGATACCCTCATGAGTTTTCCCTCTTTACTCCTTCTAGGTGAAGTTACCATTTTGTTAAGCACATGAGAGGAAAAAAGGGGGGGAGAGACAACCTAGATATACAGCAGTAGAGAAACATTGAGTAGATTTTGATCATTCATGGGATGAAATATTATGCTGCCATAAAAATAAAATCTACCAAAAAATTTTTTAAAGATAGAGATGTTTACTATATTAAGTGAAAAGAGTAGGATTCAAATAGGTACATACACTCTGATTTCAACTTTCTAAATGTTTATACAGATAGACATTTGGCAGGATAGATTAAAATCAACGGAGCCCGACAGATTGCTCCTGGAGGGCATACGATATTGAGAGAGAGGATCTTAGGAACAGGATGCAACTACCTGAGGACTCTACAGACCTCAGCTGAGAGGAGGAAAAGGACAGAGACTGTCTCTCTTAATGGCTCAGAGACTTGGCAGGCCAACAATCCCTGTAGTCAAGAATCTGAAGGAGAAAGTGTTACTGTATCCTAGGCTAGGTGTGATGATAAAAGCCACCAGTTTTTAATACACAGGTTGACAAAATGCAGTAGACCAAAGCATTCAGTTGGAGCTGACAACTCCCTGGGAATGTTTGAATTACCACTTAATAAGGAGCATTCAGAGCTGATCTACTTTCTGAAATGTCACCGTACAGAGAAGCTTCCACCAACACTCTCAGCCAGGTATGCCCTGGACTGGAGATAGCCCTCAGGTCCTGGACAGCCTGCAAGTTCCATAAATCAGTGCTAAGTCATGCAATCAGCTGTCTCCATGGTGTTTGCATGATACCATCCCAGGAATCCAGCCTAGGATTTTCCTGTAAGCTGCAGGGGTTTGGGTTTCCCAGGGAAGCTGGTGTCCCCTCCACTCTTCCCCTATAAGTGCCAGAGACTTCATCATCATCGTCTTTTATTGAGTGCCTACTATGTGTGAGGTGCTTTACAGATATTATTTTTAATCTTCTCCACAATCCTATCGGATAGGCATTATTACCCCAATTTTATAGACGATGAACTGAGACACAGTATGATCAAGTAACTTGCCAGAGGCACAAAATTAGTAAATTTGAAACTAGATGTCTGCCTCTCTCCTTCCTGTGATGCCTTTCAGCTTCTAATTTGCCACTTTGTGTGTGTGTGTGTGTGTGTGTGCGCGTGTGAGTGTGTGTGCATATGAATGAGAGAGAGATATAGATGTACTTTTGAGTCTGAGTGTTTCTAAATTGCACCTATTTCCCGGGCACTGTTTTATTTCTCAAATGTTTCTCTCCAACACATCCAAAAAATGATCTATCTTAGTTCCTATTTGTCTCTGTCATAACTGACTCCTAGCCACAAGTGGAAACTGGATCAAAAAATAATAGTAATTTTTTAGACTAAAATTTTGTCTAGAAAGTAAAATGAGACTTCTAGTCTCAGGACAACAGAAAAGCTCATATGTAAGTTAGGAGCAACCTAAGATTAACGCTAAAGGTACAACAAACAAACTTCAAAAGTCCTTCACTTCATGTCCAGCAGAGCCCATGCTGAGACCCTCTGATGCCACTGCTTCTCTGACATACAAGGAACCATCACTTGGTGTTAGCATTCCAGGCCAGAATTTGAAGAAGTTGTCTTTGTGTTTATCTAGGCCAGATCACCGTGGATCCAGCAATACTGCATACTTTTCCCCCTCTTCCTTTCTTCAAAAAATATACACCTAAAGCCAGGCACCATGCTAGGGAACAGCAGGAAATAATGAACACAACAAGCATGGTCCCTGCTGCCACTGGGAGAAAGTGACAAACGAGGAATTAAGATATAGTGTGGGGCTTCCCTGGTGGCGCAGTGGTTGGGAGTCCGCCTGCCGATGCAGGGGGCACGGGTTCGTGCCCCGGTCCGGGAGGATCCCGCGTGCCGCGGAGTGGCGGAGTGGCTGGGCCCGTGAGCCGTGGCCGCTGGGCCTGCGCGTCCGGAGCCTGTGCTCCGCGGCGGGGGAGGCCGCAGCAGTGGGAGGCCCGTGTACCACAAAAAAAAAAAAAAAAAAAAAAAAAAAAGATATAGCGTGGTAACTGATATGATCAGGAAACCAGAGGGTGCTCAGGGGGACAAATTTGGTCAGCGAAGGCTTCCTTGACCAAAATACATCTGAACTGAGATGTGCCAGAGAGGGAGGCATGCTATGCCTAGCTTAGCTGTCTGTCTCATTCTGTCTGTCCACCACTGTACACAAGTGTGGAAGAGGATCTATTGGGTTTGCTTTTAACTTTTTTTTTTTTACTTTTTAAATTAAGAAGTGTCAGAATTCAAGGAATATCAGAATTTCTATGGTTTCTAAGAATTTCACAAAAACACTGAGGTAAGGGGAAATTCCACAGAGGAATCATAAACCTCAGCTTGGAATTGCTACCTGGGGGGGAATGCAACACCAGTTTTCTGGAAGGATCTTGGGTCCCATTGAGGGAAAGGCTGTGTGGTGAGGTTTTATTCTGTACCACATTGGGCGACACTTTCTGCAATAAAACCAAAGCACTCAGCGTGTCAGGCTGAGTCTAATTCAGGGCTGTGACTATGAACTCTGCCATAGAAGAGGACTAGAAAAATAGCCATGGGTTGATCTTGATGAAAAGAGCAACAGTGATTCATGCATGGAATAAGATTTAGCACATGACAGCTTGTTTTAGCCACTTAACAGTATAAAGAAACTGCAGTTCAGGATATACAGTCTTCAAAGACAGCACCTGAGGGTTTAGACACACTAAATATTTGAGCCCTGGCCTTATTCCAGGGGCAGTGCCAGGATGAGATGGACCGGCTTTAGGTTTATCGAGATTTCAAACACACAGTTTGTTACTAAGGGTCTAATTATATAAGAAACTCAATATTAACATAAGGCTCAAGGTTAATTGGCAGGGCTTCAAAAACAATGTTATTAGAACTCTTTTCTAATCATGTAAGTTCACCATTTCATGAATTTCTTTTTCTTCTTCTTCCTCTCCCTCCCTTCTCCTTTTAAGTAATAATACATAAAAATATATGTCATAAGTTGAATGCTTAGTATTGCCATTATAACAGGAGCTAAGGCTCACTCTATCATGTAAATCACATAACTGCTCTACGGAGTAGATATTATTTCACTGATTTTAGAGATGAGGAAACTGAGGTTTAAAGAAGGATAATTAACATGTTCATTACAAATGGACACACAGATAGTCACACAAAAGGAAAGTGTCTGAACTGGGATTTAAACACATTTTGTCTGAATTCTCAAGTCTGCTATCACTGTCTGTGGTTGAGCAATGAAAATATACATGCTGGCCGCACTGTCTGCCTGCCACCCCACATGCCTTCTCCACTAGAAGCCAGGGACCAGTTTTCCTAGTTCTTCTCTTTACTGACTACACTAAGCACAGCATGGAGCATGTGGTAGGACATCAATACATGAGGGAAGGCCTGGTCTAAATTTATCCCTGCCACACAAATTGCAGGATTTTGTATCACTCTGTAGCTCATCTTATAAGGACAGGCCTTCCTCCTGTCCTAGGCCTGAGCACCCGTAACAGAGCACTCCCTGTCACTGTGACAATAGGAAGCAAGGCAAAGGAAAGCCATAAATTAGGCCAGGGGAGAGAGGCAGAGGAAAACAGATACAAACTGCTGACAAGATTAATATGCAGTTGACGGGGAGCGCTTTCACACCCGAGTGCCAACAAATAAACACAATTCAGAAAGCTCATCCCTGCCTTACCAGAGGTGGCACATTCCTGAGCCAAAGAAAGGGAGCAAATGAGCAAGAGACAGAGAAAGAGAGGACTGCATATGCACGGGGTCTGGTTTGCCAGGAATCCCTCCCGCGTCCTCAGATAGCTGAGGGATGATGCAAGCAGCGGGCCCTCCGATGATACATTTTCTGACCAAAACCAGGGAAAGGAGAAGCAGGGCCAGGCCCTGTAGGGGAGCTGGGCTTGAGGACACTGAGTGCAAGCTGAAGACTGGTGCTTTCCTTGGGCACAGCCTGCTCTGTGCTGCCAGCTAAGGCAGGTGTCATTTCTCACAGGAGTCAGCAGACCTGAGGGGCCTTTGGCTAGACTCCCGATGGGCTGTCTCACTCCCTGTGGTAATGAATGAGACCTCAGCAGGCTTCAGCTGAATACTTCAGAGATAAGAACTGATTCTTCTATTTTTTATTAGGTTGAACCATAAGAAACTGCCATTTTGAAGCTCAAGAGTACTTGAATATTGGCAGTTTCACGTGGTTCAAGATAAGAGTAAAGCTGGAGATAGTTTTCAAACCCAGGAATCAATTTTAAAATTGAGGCTCTGCAACTGTGCATTACCAGGGTACAACATTGAGTAATTTAAAGCAATGGTTACATACTAAAAGGATAAAATAAAATAAAATAAAATTGAGACTCTTAACCACTATGCTATAAGCACTGTTTTGCCAGGTAATTCTCCTTGCTTGAACATAAAATCCAGACATCAAGCTCGCCCTAAAAGAAATTTCATGATCTGATCTTTGCTTAGCTGGCTAGTTTCTCTCTGCAGCAAGACTAAACTTCTAGCTATTCAACTGTTACTTCAGGTTGCTGATTCTTTACATATACTCTTCCCTCTTCCTGGAATACTCACATATTCAACTGTTACTTCAGGTTGCTGATTCTTTACATATACTCTTCCCTCTTCCTGGAATACTCACATCCCCCTTTTTCTCCCTGATGTATCATTCCATCCTTTGGGCCTTTGCTATCATAGCAGTTATGGGCTATATTAGAACCTCCATGCAGTAAGGAACTGTTGGTCTTGTGCCCTATTGCTTAGCATCTAGTTAAATGCCTGGCACAGAGATGGATGGATGAATAAATGGATGAGTGAATGAATTACATGTACCAACACTCTCCAACACACAAACACACACACACACACACACACACACACACTCTCTCACTCCTTCTATGGCTAACTTGATATTCCAAATTAAATAATTCTCTGTCTCATCCCATGGATGTCCAGTTTCAGAAAAACCTCTTGACTTTGGCCAACACTCTGCTACAGAATTTGCTGATGCATAGAATGCAAGCCAAGAAAAGTTAGGAAGTTCAAGAACATTCAAGCATACCCTGAGGACCTAGCTTAGCTCTTGGTTTTACATACAATACAGTAAGTTTCTCATTTTTGCATTCTGTTTTTCCTGTGAAGCCTGGCTTTCACTGGCAGAATTTTCCAAAAGTACCACTAACATATACAAATAAAACCTTTTGGAGGCACTTATCAGAACTAGTTACAGATTCTGATGCTGCTTACAGATGTTGGAGCTGTTATTGCTGATGATTGGGAAAAGCTCAAATTATTTTATAAGCTTTACTTAGTTGGATTTACATAACGTATTTCCCCTGAAGAGAAATTTATGGAAGAAAATGGCTTCATAGCAATGAATCATTTCTAACGATCAAATTTGCCCCCTCCTGTTTCTACTAAAGCAAGTTGACATAGGTCTGTGCTGTGCAGACAGAAGAGTTTTTAAACTACACGTGCTGTACAAAGATTCACTGAAACTGGGTAAAGGAGGTGTTAATGAGCTCCCTGACAGAAGAAGCCCAGGATCAGATGCTGGGTATTATCTGTCAGGCATGTTGGGATAGGCACTTCTGGAAGAAAACACTTCTAAGAGTCCTTCCAACCACAAGATTTTATGATTCTATAGTCATAAATTCTACACCCAGCCAGTTTTTGCTATTAGCTTGGTATACAATTTTAATATAAATATATAATATACATACACATATATGCATTTAAATAGAATCATATTTAAATGCTATTTGTAAATATTTTAATCATGAATGTATTTCCATGTCAATCTATTTATTCCATAATTTTGTTTTTAATGGATCTATAGTATTCCAATGTATTTCATAATTTAACCAAGAGCCTGATTTTTACCAGAAGGGTTTTTTCCCCTAATTTTTGATATTATAGATAGCATCAATGAATACCTCTGCCTACATTTTTGTGAATATGCTTATTTATTTTATTTAAACTGTGAAGTCAGAGTGTGTCACATTTTTCAGGATTTCGGTGACTATCGAGAGACTGCCTTTCAGAAAGATTGTATAATTTATACCGCACCAGCAGTCATACCATGACTCTTGATGATGACTTTCTGGCAATATAAATCTGTCACATGAGAAGTCCTGGGAGACTGGGGCTGCCTGTGTTAGATCCTCTCTAGGACAGTCTCTCCTCCTTCAGTGGAAGAGAATTAAAGGAAGGCAGGAAGCACACTCGTTCATTAAATGCACAGACTTAAAGTTCGAATTTGGTTCAAACTCTGACTCCCCCATCTACTAGTTCAACAACTTTAAGTGAGTTACTTAACCTCTCCTAACTTGGTTCCTCACCTGTAAAATGACAGATTCTACCTTGCCGGGTATTTTTGTCTTTTTCATGAAGGTGATATACAGAAAGGGCCTAACATAGCAGCAGATATACAATAGCTGCTTTTTAACCATTAGCCAATATTTTTATTATATTATGCCTAGTCATTTGCTCCTTGCAACAACTCTTTTTCCTGACGATGAATGGAAGCATGAGGTGGGGCGAGAAGGGAGAAAGGGAGATGAAGGACTTAAGGCTGTTCCAGAAAAGTTTTCAGGGTGGAAATATGTCCTTATCTTGTTGGACAGCCTCTACACTTTGAGCCCTACCTTTCCCTCTAGAATTCACAGCCGTTGGGGAAAGTCCTCCACCTGCCAGTGTCGCCTGGGATTTCACCGGTTTTGCGAGCTTTCTGCTTGTCGCCTCTCCTCGCTCTGAACGCAGCTCTGCTGACCTTGAGGGTCCAGGATATAGTGTTGATCCCAGGAAAGACAGTAATAGTTTTGTTGACAGACACTTTTCAACAGCTGTATGGTATCTGTAAGGCTGAGAGAAGAGGTTGGAGGAGAATGACTCAGGGTTAACCCCTTCTTGGCCCCAACAGCATTCCCTTCATAAGAAACCCTTGTAATGATGGAATTTTCTTTGACTCTGAGAACTGGATTTTTTAAAAACAGACCCTCTTAGTCATTTTCTTACAAAAGCAAAGTAATATTTATGGTTCAGAAACACACGACACAAAATTTTAAAGCATTTGAAAGCATTATACTAGGGAGAATACAGAATAAGGGGCCACTTTGAGAATGAGATGACCCTGAAATGCCCTGATTCTATCTTCTTGCACCTTCAAGGCACATTTGACGTACAGAGGATGACATATGGGTCCTTAATTTAGGAGAGAGAACATGATTTATTTTATTAAGTTTCATTCCAGTGTTCATGGCAGATAATATTCACATGTGAATATTTATACAGTTATTTTCCTATTTATTAACCACAACATATGTG
The DNA here is from genome assembly GCF_002837175.3 of Physeter macrocephalus. Taxonomy (NCBI): domain Eukaryota; kingdom Metazoa; phylum Chordata; class Mammalia; order Artiodactyla; family Physeteridae; genus Physeter; species Physeter macrocephalus. Next base: position 79,317,630 of record NC_041217.1, on the reverse strand, counting down.
ATATCATAGCCAAGGCCTCTTTTTAAAAAGTATTAAAGTGCTTTAAATGCATGACATTTTAAGTGCTAATCCTGTGAGTTTATAATGTTAAGGTATAAGACTAACAACCGCTTGCAAGCTGACTGGTGTCAAACTTTGCCCTCTGGCTTCTTATATTTTAAGGGCAAATATATCTAGAATGTCTGAGTCAGTCTAATAACTAGATATACAATAATGAGATTCTACAGAAAATTAGTCTATTTCATAGCAAAAATTCATCAGTGAGACTACAACTATTTTCATTTGGTTTTTATACACATTCACTAAGAATTTACTGAAATACACAACTTAAGCATTCTAGGGAATACTAAGCACTAATCACTTGTTAGGATCCCTACCCTTGAGAAACTGCTCCCCAGAGACAGAGCCCAAATCATTTAGAATTAGCTGTAACACAGGCAGAAAGTGATGATTCTCAAAGAAATAACAAGCAATGGGAGGTCTGAGGGGGTTGAGGTGTCAAAGAGGAAATATTATAGTTTAGGCTTGTTATTAGATTTGGTTTTGGTTCCATGCTCTGTTCCTTATTACCTAACTTATATACTGTATTTAATTTTTCTGAGCTTTATTTGCCTTATCTGACAAATGGGCATACCTAACTTATGGTACATTTGTGACACTGTATGTGTAAAACTTCTAGTAGAGTACATAGCACAGAGCGAATAATAAATGATAGCTAACAGAGGCAGGTAAAATTCAAGGGGTATTGTATAGAGGTACTTGACTTCAAAGAGATATAAGATTTGAGCTGGACTAGATATGGGGAAGGGGCATTCCAGGTGGCAAGGACGCATTATCAGTGGTGTGCAAGGTGATGAGGGCACACTGGGCACCTTTAGAAACTGAGAGTTGAACTGAGGGGCTGGAATGTAGGGTGCACAATTTGGAAATGAAAACTTACCCAATAATACTCCAACTGATTTCATCACTGTGAGACAGAAAGGTAGTCTGGGAGAGCTGATAAAGGACCTAGATTGTCATGTTAAGAAGATGGGGGGATTATTTGGTTGACAATGGGGAGCATGTCTGTGTTTTAAGGGATTACTCTAGTAACATGGAGGCTGGATTGTAGGTGGAGGGAAGAAATTAAAGGCAGGCAATTCTAATAATCCAGCCAAAAGGTAAGCCCAGGGCTCCTTTTACTACAGCAAAATAAGAAATATCATCTTTGGCTTGAAAGGGCTGTTTTTGAAGGTAAGAGTTAATAGGCTTTGTGCAATTTGCTCTTTATTCTGATGGGGTCAATCATTCCCCCAGGGTTAGGATTCCCCTTCTTCACTTCACATATCTCCCCATAGACAATTGCTTATTTATATTATTGCTTTATAACTTTGTCATCCTGAGAATATTACCAAGAAGCAGACTCTAGGCCACGATAACTGAGCCTGGCTTGCCTCAGGTAGCTTACTGGAAATACAGAAGCCTGAAACCTCTGATCTGGTAGGTCTGAGGTGAATCCAGGAATCTTCTTTTTCTGAAAGTTGCCCAGATGATTCTATGATCAGCCAGGTTCCAGAACCACTGTGCTAGGTTTAAACTTGCTCAGCAAGCCTGTTTCTCATTCATTTTTGAATCTATAGGACCTATCACATTATCTAGCCCCAAATACGTGTCCCATGAATATTTAGCACATAGAACTGAAGTGTTATAACAAGGGTAGAGAGACACTCAACTTTAGGGGAATAATAGCTGCATAATGCCTAGCTGGGAACTCAGGGCAATCTCTGAAAAGAGCAATTTCTGCTTCTGTTCTGGCAGGGGGCAGGGCTGGAAGCCTAGAGAGGTACTTTCCTTGATTGATTGCCCTGTAACTTGAGGCCTGACTTTGACCTGAGGGTTAGAGCACAGAGTCTAACAACTTGCAGATTATTAAAATAGTGTTAAGGAGAAAGCAGGTATTATCAGAGAACTGCATTTTTTTTCAGTAAGAGGATTACAGACTGATTTCTCAAGTCAGTATATCCTTATTAGTAATTAAAGAAATGCAAATGAAAATAAAGATAATTTTAATTTAGTAAAAACATTTTTTTAATGTTAACAACTAAGGCTATTAACAGTGTGATGAGATCACAATGATCCAACCTTTTCGAAGAGCAGTTTAGTATTTTATATCAAGACCCCTAAATAGTTCATTTCATTTGACTCAGTGATTTCATGCCTGTGAATGTATCTTAAAAATTATCTGAAATTTGAAAAAAAAAAGATAACTGAACAAAGATGTTTATTGCAGAGTAATTGATAAATTTGAAGTAACTAAAAGTCCTGCAATAAAGAAACAGTAAATAAATTGATAAAATTTTACATGGCCATTAAAAAATGACGTGAAGTTTGGTCCCATCATGGGAAAAACTTATGATATAATATAAATGAAATAAGTTAAATGTAAATTTTTTATATACCTTATAATTACAACTACATAAATAAGAAACATATTTATAACAGACTGGAGGCCTGTGCACAAAAGTACTGCCAGTGTTCATATGGTGATATTATGAGTTATTCTTTCTTCTCTTTCCTAAAATTTACAGGTTATTTGTGGTACTATCATACTTTAAAATTAAAATATATACATATTTACAAACACACACTAACGTAGGTGATTGGATCACAGTCACCCAGTGAGCCAGTAGTAAAATTGAGGCAGGAATCTAGATAAGCCAGCAGAGTACAAGCTCCCTTCCTCCATTCCTCAGGGACCACCATACTATTTTTTGAAACAATGGCACTTGGTTTTTGTTATACAAACTCCTTCGAGTTTAAAAACAAAACAAAACAAAAAACAAATTAACAAGAAAAAATTCCCCAGACAACCCTATTTCTCCTCCTCACCATTTTCTAAAGGACTTGTATCAGGAGAGGTTTTTCAAACTTTTTTTGTTTTTTTGTTGTTTGCTTGTTTTCTCTTTTGGAAGGTCTTTTCTTGCCTTACTTGAAAATGACATATATGTACTACCCGGATTAATATTTAGATCTTGGTGGACTATTCAAACAAATCTAGGAGAAAGAAGCTTCTGAGGCAAGCCTGTAATGTTAAATAAGGTCATGCTTGCTGTTGTTGGTGATCCCGCCCACATGACAGGGTCCTATTTTTAACCCAGACAATTGGTGAATGACTCAGGGAGACCTCTGAAGCCAAAAGGCAGCTTGGAGGAATAGAACTTGCTATTAACCAAGAAGAAAATAAATAATGTAGTCACCTAAAAGTGCCGATTTTCTGCTTTCAGTATATCTGGCAACCCAATAATGCTACATTAAACCCAGTTTAAAAAGCCTCACTTCAGATATTGGTATGCTGCTGGTTAACTACTTTTTACTTTCCTATTCAGAAAATACTACTGTGGGAAAATAATTTTGGAAAATGTTGAACAATAAATACCCCTCTTGGATGTTTACAAGGTAAATTTCTTCAATAAACTCTGTCTTTCAATGGATTTCACTGCAGATTGCTCACTTTTGTAGAGGTGGGAGGAGGTGGGGTTAGGGGAGCAAAGTAAGTGGGGGTGAGGAGCAAAGTAAGTGGGGGTA
>NC_041217.1:79303945-79312423 GCF_002837175.3 Physeter macrocephalus | reverse complement strand
GGGAGGAAAATAAGTGCGATGGGGGTGCAAAGTAAGTGGGGGTAGGGGAGGAAAGTAAGCGGGAGTAGGGGAGCAAAGTGGCGGTAGGGGAGCAAGTGGGGGTAGGGGTGCAAAACGTATAGAATATGCTCCAAGAAACACACTCTGGGAAACACTGATCTAGTGTGAATAGAGACCTAGGGTGTTCTAACAACTTTCCTAAGAGCACCTAGCTGATAAAACATGCAAGAACTGGGGCTAGAACTCTATTACATTTTCCCATAGCACTAGGCTGTGTTTACCTTCTCACACAGACTCTGTTGTTACACAGAATCCACAGTCCATGTGTCATTAGATCTGCAATGGGTGTGTCCATTAATATTGTTACTATTATTCTTGTATTTAATTTTCTAGTTAACATCTTCAGTCTTCTGGAATTCTCAAAAGTCCTCTCTGCCACAGACATATTTGTTACTCTTTGAATGGCAGGTGCTTTCTATAGACAGGTTATTTTATGATTATTATTAAGGCCCTATGGCAGGTAAATCACAGAACTGGGACTTGAGACAGAGGTTTTACTGCCACATTAAGCTTCTTTGTGAGCTGATTTTAAAAGCAGTGAACCCCTTCGTGGTAACTAAGGGAATTTCAGGCTGGGGTTGGGCAGGAGAGGAGACCTGCCTCTCCTAAACCTAGGTGAAGTGATCCTATAGAGCGGGAAAGGAAGAGACCATACCTATTGATGCAATAATGGTAACCACAATAATTTTAACTTTGAAAAGGCACTTTAACTTGTGTTATTTCAAATGACTGCTTTAAATATCCAAGGTGTAGTTTCACTGCAGTGAGCCAGATGTGGAATCCTTTGTCTGGAAAACTATCATTTTCCAGCCGCATTAAGTCCACGTTGTGACTCTTTTTCTTCAAAATCCTGATCAGTGTGGAAGAGCTCACAGGTCTGAGGGTCTAGTTGAGTGCAGCAGCACGTCAATTTCACATTGCTTTTCTTTGGTAAGAGACAACCTCAAGGACAAACTCAAGGGCACAGCATCTCAGTAAGGGCTTTGGGTTAGGGCTTAGAAAGGTCATGTGTCTTACTTTCAGAGAGGGAAAAAATGCTGAAAAGCAGGTCAATAACTCAGCTGTAAGAAGAGTGGCTGCTTCTAGGCAGTAAGTTGTAGGGGCTGGTGTGCATGGGGGTGGGGAGCACTCTTAATTTAGGCCTCGAGTCATCGTTATGTATTAAGTGCCTGCAGACTTTCGTCTAAATTTTAATAAGCTACCTAGATGTTTGGCTGAGTTGATTGAATCCACCTGAATAATTTCCTGCCTATTTCAGCAGCATTAATCATATGTACTGTTTCCTGACACTTTTACCAATGTGGTATAGGACATAGACAAAAGCTGTAGTTTCATTTTTTTGCTGTGCCTAAAATACCCATATATACTCGTATAGATATTGGCATTTGAAATAGAAAACAAAGTATCAATATATATTTCTATTTTAAATGGCCAGGATGTAGGTGAATGCTACTCTGAGGCATGTTGGGAAAAGGATTAATTGAATAATCTGAGTGAGAGCAATCAAAAGATGTCTCCCTTAGTCCTCATAAAAACACAATAAGGAAACAGATAAAGCTCAGAGAGACTAAATAACTTTTCTCTAGGTCACATAATAAAGATGACATCAGAATTCAAATCCAGTCTGAATTTTTTCACTCCACTAAGCTCTGTGAAAGTTAAGCTCTTCTGAGCATGGCTTTTATCTTTCAGTGAAGATTCTGCAGACACTTCAGAAATGCTCAGGACCTCGGATGACTGCACTGAATGTCAAGTATTGTATTACGGATATATTCACATATACATCTATATGTATAATATGTATTGTATGATTTTGTATTTGTAGCATAAAACAGCTTATTATTTACTTTCATTAATAGAAATTTGTATTACAAAGAATTTTCAGCGTGGATAAAATTCTAGATTGTTCACCCCAGGTAAACGAAGGTATAGTACTAACTCAGAATTTGAGAGCCTTTAAAAGTCACCGTGAGACCCTTGCCTTCATTTGTAAGGTTAGGATAACAATATTTGATCCTATTTGTGATGCCATAGTGAGAGATGTTATGAAAGTACTTTGGGCTCACATGAAAACAAAACAAACCTGTTATGGTAAAAAACATCCCATGAGTTTGTCGAGGGACCAGTTTTTGCAAATTTCCCAACCTGGTAAACTTCTTAGGAGTCAGGAAAAATGCATATAAAAATGGGGATTAACATTTTGAATGTGCCTGCAGAAATACTTCATATGGGAAAATGTCCTAGTGGTTTTACTGTGTTGAATAAAGCCAAAGAAGGATTATTTTTACATAAAGTCTTTCACCTAACTAGGACCACCTGGCATACAATTTTGTCCCATAAACCAGTGATGTCCCAAATCTCCTTCCAAAACAAAAGTCACACTGCTGAGGTTAATTTTGTTTTAATTGGAAGGCACAGTCAGTTCTCCTTTCATGCTCTGGGGGGCTGCGTGCTGCAATCTTTAAAATGTACAAGTCCAGCCACTGCTTGGCCACTCAACTTTCCACTATCATTCTTTCCTTTTTCCAGCTTGTAAAGTGATTATTTAAATATTAATATCTTATCAACGTGTTGAGCTTCTCAAAGAGCAGTCTCTATGCATGTTGACACCTAATGTGTGTAGCTGGTGAAGAGACTTTAATTTTACTGACAAACTTCTACTAGCTGCTGTGAATTTCATGGTATAAAATGCCACAGGCATTATTAGCAATGACAAATTAGAGGTTTGTCTGAGGTTTCTCTTAATAAAGAAAATACTCAATTAGATACTTCTTAAAGCAGTTAAAAGTCTCTTAAAGTTTCCTTTGTACATCTGATCAAAATTATGTATCCTCTACCAGGAAAAATGTATGTACACATGTTTTCAGGTGGTCCTTAGTCTTTTGAAAACCCATCACTCCATTAACCATTGAGAATTCCTTCTGTACACACAGCAAGAATACGCATTTGCAAAATTATCAATAACATTTATGCATATTAAACTTGGCATAATGTGGTGAAACAGTCAACCTCAAAGATCTAAATGTTTATATTTTTAAAAAAGGTCAAACAAAAATAAACTAATGGGATCTACTCAAACTTAAAAGCTTTTGCACAGCAAAGGAAACCATAAACAAAATGAAAAGACACCAATGGACTGGAAGGAAATATTTACAACTGATGTGACTGACAAAGGGTTAATTTCCAAAATGTACAAACAGCTCATACAACTCAATATCAAAAAAACAAACAACCCAATCAAAAAATGGGCAGACGACCTAAATACACATTTCTCCAAAGAAGACAAATAGATGGCCAATAGGCACATGAAAAAAGATGTTCAACATTGCTATTTATTGGAGTAATGCCAATTAAAACCACAACGAGGTATCACCTCATATGAGTCAGAATGGCCATCATCAAAAAGTCTACAAATAATAAATGTTAGAGAGGGTATGGAGAAAAGGGAACCCTCCTACACTGTTGGTGGGAATGTAAACTGGTACAGCCACTATGGAAAACAGTAGAGAGGTTCCTTAAAAAACTAAAAATAGAGTTACCATATGATCCAGCAATCCTACTCCGGGGCATATATCTGGAAAAGATGAAAGCTCTAATTAGAAAAGGTACATGCACCCCAATGTTCATAGCAGCACTATTTACAATAGCCAAAACATGGAAGCAACCTGAATGTCCACCGACAGATGAATGGATAAAGATGTAGCGTGTGTATATATATGTGTGTGTATGTGTGTGTGTGTGTATATATATATACACACACACACACATACACACACATACACGCACAATGGAATATTACTCAGCCATAAAAAGAATGAAATAATGCCATCTGCAGCAACATGGATGAACCTAGAGAATATCATACTAAGTGAAGTAGGTCAGATGGAAAAAAGAGAAATACTATATGATATTACTTATATGTGGACTCATATAATACAAATGAATTTATTTACAAAACAGAAACAGACTCATAGACATAGAAAACAAACTTATGGTTAGGAATATGGGATTAACAGATACACTACTATATATAGGAGACAGATAAACAATGAGGATTTACTGTATAGCACAAGGAACTATATTCAATATCTTGTAATAACCTATAATGGAGAAGAATCTGAAAATATGTATATAACTGAATCACTTTGTTGTATACCTGTAACTAACACAATATTATAAATCAACTCTACTTCATTTTTTTAAAAAGGAGCATTTTTTTAAAAAAAGGACTTCTGGTTTGAGATGGACAACTTTGTAGAGAGGAGTCTCCTTCACATTTCCTCTGTGTGGGGTTATCTGGGTGTGTTTATGTATAGTTGTGGGTGTGGGTGTATATATGTGTGGGTATGTGTATGTGGATTTACCAAGGATAATATTTTGCTATAATTACTCTCTCCATATATACACAAATGTGTGTATAAACATATGAATATGAACACTTCTTTATAACCACGACATCACACCCAAGAAATGTAACATATTGAAATTTCTGCAGCTATCTCAGAATGTCCCTATAGATATCTTTCTCAATTCCAGAATTCAACCAACTGTAACATACTGCATTTAGTTGTACTGTCTCTTTAATTTCCTTTAATCTAGAAGAATTTCCTGATAGCTTTTATTTGTCTTTCATAACATTCACATATTTGAAGAGTCCAGAGAAGTTGTCTTGTAGAATGCTCCACAATCTCCTTATGATTAGATTCAGGTTAAACCTTTTTGGTAAGAAGGCTCCACAAGCAGTGTGGGAACTCACTCTTAAGCACAGCTCTTGATGTTTTTGGAGCGCTCACAATGAACATAGTATCAATTTCCTCACCCTTTAGGCACTGTTGAGTTAAGACAACATGAATCACACATAAGATATCACAGAGACATACACACACACAAAGTACACACATAAGATATCACAGAGACATACACACACACAAAGTATGCACTCAAAAAGATCAGATTTTTAAAATGTATCTTTTTAAGGTTTGCCACAGATCCCATGAGGATATTTTGGAAGGCAGTATGAATCCATTATTTCACTGGCCCCAGCCTTGGAAGGTTTTCATTAAAAGGGAGGGGTTCACTGAGAGGATTAAGGTGTCTGGAGGCCTATGGACTTCAGTGATAGATAACCTGAAATCTGTGGTGGGTCAATATGAACAAAGAAGAACCTGATCAAAGGAAAGAAAAAGGCAAGGAAACCAGGGAATAACTGAGAGAGGTGACACAGACCAGGGTAGACTGACAGAGGACTCTGAAATTCAAAGAATTCTAGCTGCAATGTTTAGTAAATCTTTTGGTAGTTTACTACGATTTGCCCTTGGAAAACTATATCTTTTTGTTTCTCAGAAATAAAGAAAAGGAGGAGAGGGCTTGAAAAGCCTTTTGGACAGAAAACGGCACTGAGAGAAACAATATTTTGATGAGTTAGTGCTAAATGAATTAGAAACATGTGGACTGAATTTCCCTTGAAATACAAATGGATTGAATAATTAATGGAAAAAGCACTTGGCAAAATGTACTTGAGGTTTTTATTGAACCCAAACCAAAAGATTTGAAAATATTTTGAAATATGTGAAAAGTACAATATACATCTGGATTTGCCCAACCCTAGTGAGGATACAGGAAATATTATTTTTATTTAACATTTATATGATAGCTGCAGTGTGTGTGCCTCAATCCTAAGGTATTTCTTACAACAGCCCCGTGGTCTAGGTCATAATTATTATTTGCATTTGGGGCAAGAAATTTACCAGTACTTGATTCAAGTGGGCTTCAAGTACAACCTTGTCTTGGTCTGTGTTCTTTAGAGATTTTTGTTAGTAGGAACACTGGACCAGCAGACACAGAACTTGAGACCGAGTCCTGGGTTTAATTCTTATTGGACCAATCACATTGTATACCTATTTGGTAGATTATATCATAATGTAGTTTCTCCCTTTTCCCTAAAAATATATTTTGACTTACATACTATTATGCCAGATAGTAATAACTATCACTATACCAGCTTTCTTTGGTGACTATCAGCCAAATATATCTTTGGTAGGAAAAACGATCTCCCAAAGATGTCCCTGTCCTAATCCCTGAAACCTGTGAATATGTTATACTACAAGTCAAAGAGAAATTAAGGTAGCAGATGGAATTAAGACTGCTAATTAGATGACCTTAAAATAGTGAGAGTATACTGGGTAATGTAATCACAATGATCCTTAAATGTAGAAGTGGGAGGCCAAGGAAGAGAGTCAGAGAAAGAGACATAATGACAGAAGTCAAGTCAGAATGATAGGATAAGAGAAGGACTCAACCAGTGTTCTTGTCTTTGAGGATGGGGAGGGAGGGTCATAACCCAAGGAATGTGGGTAGCCTCTAGAAGCTGGAAAATGCAAGGAGCCTCCAGAAAGGAATATAGCCCTGCCTATGCCTTGATTTTAGCTAAGACCCATGTTGAACTTTTAATCTACAGAATTGTTAGATAATAAAGTCCTTTTCCTTTAAGCCACTAAATTTGTGGTATTTTGTTACAGCAGCAACAGAGAACAAATATATATCTTATTAACAGCTTTCATTTTGAACCATTCTATGCATCTTAACTATGTTTCTTATAAACAATATTTAGTTTCTTAAAATCAATTTCATAATTTTTGTCTTTTAGTGGCTATGTAATTCCATTCACATTTTTGTGATTCTTGATCTATTAGAACTATTTCTGCCATAGTACTTTGTCTTTTTTTCATCCTATTTTTTTTATATCCTGTTTCTTCCTTTCTGCTTTCTGTTGTTTAGTCATTTTTTATTCCTTTTCCTCTTTTACTGGGTTTAAAAATTATACAATTTATATTATTTTGGTGGTAAACTTACATTAAAAAATAAACTATTTTATTGATCTAGAGTACACATACAGAAAAATGCATATCATAATTATACAACGAAATGAAGTATCATAAAATGAATACAGGGCTTCCCTGGTGGTGCAGTGGTGGAGAGTCCGCCTGCCTATGCAGGGGACACGGGTTCGTGTCCCAGTCCGGGAAGATCCCACATGCCGCGGAGCGGCTGGGCCCATGAGCCATGGCCGCTGAGCCTGTGCATCCAGAGCCTGTGGTCCACAACGGGAGAGGTCACAACAGTGAGAGGCCCGCGTACTGCAAAAAAAAAAAAAAAAAAAAATACAGCCATGTAATAGTCAAGTAACTATCATCAAGAAATATAATATTCCTCATACCCCAGAAGTCCTGGGCGACCCTCCAAGGCACTACCCCTTCCTTCCTGCTCAAAGGTAACCACCTGTAACTTCCAAAAAACCAGTAAGTTAGTTTTAGCACTTTTTAAAAAATGAGATAATACAGTATATATTCATTCTTGTGGGATTAATCTACGTTGTGAAATGTATTTCATTCATTTCCACTGCCATACAGTATCCTATGTGCATCCAAAGAGATGCACAAGAATATTCATAGGAATATTATTCATAACATCCCCAAACTGGAAACAAACTAAATGTCTAGCAACAATATAGTGGATATATATACATAGTATATTCATGCCTTTACATTTTTAAACATGCATAATTAAAGTTAACCAATATCTTTATGTGTGTTTTTAAACAACAGAAGAACTTTAGGACAGTTTAACTCATCTTATTACTGCCTAGAATTTTAATTCCAAATTGATTTGAACCTAATCACCATTGGTCATTATAATTTTTAGAACAGATACCAAATACTTAGACTTAACAGCATGGTTACCTATTTCTTGCTTACTTGTACATTTTATTTTTTCTATTCTTTCTTTCCACATTAAATTTTCATTTTGTTAAAGTATATCCTTTTATAATTCTCTTAGCACAGATCTGGGAATAATAACTGCAGTGTTTTTAGGTCTGAAAAAGTCATTATTGTGCTCATTCTTTAAGGATGTTTCAGCTGCTTATAGAACTCTTGGTGAATTTACTCTTTCTCAGCCCCTTTGAGATACCTATTCCACTTTAAACTTGCATCTGCTGCCGTTGATGAGAATTCTGCTGTCCCTCCATTGCCATTCCACTGTAAGCAACCTGTTATCTCTGATAGATTTTTGAGGGTTTTAATGTGGATTTATTGTTATTTATCCTGCTCAAAACTCAGTGTGCAGGCTTGCTGAATGGATACAAAAACAAGACTCATCTATATGCTGTCTAAAAGAGACCCACTTCAGACCTAGGGACACAAACAGACTGAGAGTGAGGGGATGGAAAAAGATATTCCATGCCAATGGAAATCAAAAGAAAGCTGGAGTAGCTATACTCATATAAGATAAAACAGACTTTAAAATAAAGAATGTTATAAGAGACAAGGAAGAACACTACATAATGATCAAGGGATCAATCCAAGAAGAAGATATAACAATTGTAAATATATATGCACCCAACATAGGAGCACCTCAATA
>NC_041217.1:79302277-79303249 GCF_002837175.3 Physeter macrocephalus | reverse complement strand
GAAAAAGGAGAAGTTACAACAGACACCGCAGAAATACAAAGCATCCTAAGAGACTACTACAAGCAACTCTATGCCAATAAAATGGACAACCTGGAAGAAATGGACAAATTCTTAGAAAGGTATAACCTTCCAAGACTGAACCAGGAAGAAACAGAAAATATGAACAGACCAATCACAAGTAATGAAATTGAAACTGTGATTAAAAAATCTTCCAACAAACAAAAGCCCAGGACCAGAAGGCTTCACAGGTGAATTCAATCAAACATTTAGAGAACAGCTAACACCCATCCTTCTCAAAGTCTTCCAAAAAACTGCAGAGGAAGGAAAACTCCCACTCATTCCATGAGGCCACCATCACCCTGATACCAAAACCAGACAAAGATACTACAAAAAAAGAAAATTACAGACCCATATCACTGATGAATATAGATGCAAAAATCCTCAACAAGATACTAGCAAACAGAATCCAACAACATATTAAAAGGCTTATACACCACGATCAAGTGGGATTTATCCCAGGGATGCAAGGATTCTTCAATATACGCAAATCAATCAACGTGATACAACATATTAACAAATTGAAGAATAAAAACCATACGAACATCTCAATAGATGCAGAAAAAGCTTTTGACAAAATTCAACACCCATTTATGATCAACCGTGAGCTATGGCTGCTGAGCCGGCACGTCTGGAGCCTGTGCTCCGCAACGGGAGAGGCCACAACAGTGAGAGGCCTGCGTACCGCAAAAAAACAAAAATAACAAACAAACAAAAAATAATACACAGAAATCTCTTGCATTTCTACACACTAATGATGAAAAATCTGAAAGAGAAATTATGGAAACACTCCCATTTACCACTGCAACAAAAAGAATAAAATACCTAGGTATAAAGCTACCTAGGGAGACAAAAGACCTGTATGCAGAAAACTATAAGACACTGATGAAAGAAATTAAAGATGATACCAACAGA
>NC_041217.1:79301427-79301895 GCF_002837175.3 Physeter macrocephalus | reverse complement strand
CCTAGAATAATGGAAATAAAAACAAAAATAAACAAATGGGACCTAATGAAACTTCAAAGCTTTTGCAAACCAAAGGAAACTACAAGAAGACGAAAAGACAACCCTCAGAATGGGAGAAAATATTTGCAAACGCATCAACGGACAAAGGAGTAATCTCCAAAATATATAAACAGCTCATGCAGCTCAATATTAAAGAAACAAACAACCCAATCCAAAAATGGGCAGAAGACCTAAATAGACATTTCTCCAAAGAAGACATACAGATGGCCAAGAAGCACATGAAAAGATGCTCAACATCACTAATTATTAGGGAAATGCAAACCAAAACTACAATGAGGTATCACCTCACACCAGTTAGAATGGGCATCAACAGAAAATCTGTAAACAACAAATGCTGGTGAGAGTTTGGAGAAAAGGGAACCCTCTTGCACTGTTGATGGGAATGTAAATTGATACAGCCACTATGGA
>NC_041217.1:79300455-79301346 GCF_002837175.3 Physeter macrocephalus | reverse complement strand
GACATTTCTCCAAAGAAGACATACAGATGGCCAAGAAGCCCATGAAAAGCTGCTCAACATCACTAATTATTAGAGAAATGCAAATCAAAACTACAATGAGGTATCACCTTACCCCAGTTAGAATGGGCATCATCAGAAAATCTAGAAACAATAAATGCTGGAGAGGGTGTGGAGAAAAGGGAACCCTCTTGCACTGTTGGTGGGAATGTAAATTGATACAGTCACTGTGGAGAACAGTATGGAGGTTCCTTAAAAAACTAAAAATAGAACTACCATATGATCCAGCAATCCCACTACTGGTCATATACTCAGAGAAAACCATAATTCAAAAAGACACATGCACCCCAATGCTCCTTGCAGAACTATTTACAATAGCCAGGTCATGGAAGCAACCTAAATGCCCATTGACAGACGACTGGATAAAGAAGTTGTGGTACATATATACAATGGAATATTACTCAGCCATAAAAAGGAACGAAATCGAGTCATCTGTTGAGACGTGGATGGATCTAGAGACTGTCATACAGAGTGAAGTAAGTCAGAAAGAGAAATACAAATATCATATATTAACACATGTATGAGGACCCTAGAAAAATGGTATAGATGAACCTGTTTTCAGGGCAGCAGTTGAGACACAGATGTAGAGAACAAATGTATGGACACCAAGGGGGGAAAACTGCGGTGGGGTGGGGATGGTGGTGTGCTGAATTGGGCGATTGGGATTGATATGTATACACTGATGTGTATAAAATTGATGACTAATAAGAACCTGCAGTATAAGAAAACAAACAAACCAAAAAAACAACTAATACTAAACTTTCTTTGGGTTATTTGTATGCAAATATGTTAATATAAATGTTTCAGACATTACATGAAATTTCTAAAAATCTT
>NC_041217.1:79291907-79299997 GCF_002837175.3 Physeter macrocephalus | reverse complement strand
GAATGTCAATATTATGACATAGTATGAGTGTGTTTCATGTTTGGTAATTGCAATCATTGTTGCTTTTGTTGTGGTCATCCATTTACAATGCTTGGTGTCAGTTTACTTATCTCTTGTAAAAATAAAATACAGTGTGTGTGTGTAAAATAAAATGGAGAAACTGAGAAAAAAATAAATAAATTACAAAAAAAAAAAACAAAACTCAGTGTGCTTCTTCAATCTATGGAATCACATCTTTCTTTAATTCTGGAAAATCATATACATTGTCTTTTCCAAAGTTTTCTCTTTATTCTTTCTCTTGTTTCCTTCTGGAAATTGAATAAACAAAACAAAATTTTAATTCTTCTTTCTTCTTTTTCTCTTAATTTCTCCTTTATATTTTCTATCCCATTATTCTTTCCCTGCTGATTTTCTGTGTGATGCCCTTAGACTTGCTTTTTTTAAAAAAAATTAATTAATTTATTTATTTTTGGCTGCATTGGGTCCTCATTGCTGCGCACAGGCTTTCTCTAGTTGAGGCGAGCGGAGGCTACTCTGCGATGCGGTGCGCAGGCTTCTCATTGCAGTGGCTTCTCTTGTTGCAGAGCATGGGCTCTAGGCACGTGGGTTCAGTAGTTGCAACACGTGGGCTCAGTAGTTGTGGCTCGCGGTTTCTAGGGCACAGGCTCAGTAGTTGTGGCGCATGAGTTTAGTTGCTCCATGGCGCGTGGGATCTTCCTGGACCAGGGCTCGAACCTGTGTCCCCTGCATTGGCAGGTGGGTTCTTAACAGGCTCAGTAGTTGTGGCGCATGAGTTTAGTTGCTCCATGGCGCGTGGGATCTTCCTGGACCAGGGCTCGAACCTGTGTCCCCTGCATTGGCAGGTGGGTTCTTAACCACTACACCACCAGGGAAGCCCTAGATTTGCTTTTTAAAGCACCAATTTTATCTTTAGCTGCATCAAATTGTTATTTAAGCCACACATTCAGCTTTTCATATCAATGACTATATTTCCCATTTATAGAAATCTATTTACTTATTTCTCAAATTAAGTTTTTCTTTCTTTTTAAAATATTCTGTTTCTACTTTGTTGCATTCATTCCTTTATATCTGTGACCATTTTAGATATGCTTATAGCTCCCTTCAGATTGTTGTATTATCTCCAGTTTTTTTAAAATAAATTTATTTATTTTATTTTATTTAGTTTTGGCTGCGTTGGGTCTTTGTTGCTGCGTGTGGTCTTTCTCTAGTTGCAGCAAGTGGGGCCTACCCTTCGTGGCAGTGCACTGGCTTCTCATTGTGGTGGCTTCTCCTTGTTGCAGAGCACAAGCTCTAGGCACACAGGCTTCAGTAACTGTGGGATGTGGGCTCAGTAGTTGTGGCACACGGGCTCTAGAGCACAGGCTCAGTAGTTGTGGCACATGGGCTTAGATGCTCCACGGCATGTGGGATCTTCCTGGACCAGGGATTGAACCCGTGTCCCCTACATTGGCAGGTGGATTCTTAACTACTGTGCCACCAGGGAAGTCCCTATCTCTAGTTTTTGGTGTACAGACTTCCCCTCTTGTAGTAAGTGTCTGTTGTCTCTCCTGAATGCTAGTTTGTTTAACCACAAGATTTACAATAACATCATCTTTTGGCACAAAATGCTTTCTGTTGGAGTTTGGTGTGTCTGGGGATGTGGGAATGCTTCTATAAACTATTCTGTAGGAGCCCTATGATATCCCTGGACTCACTCCAGTTTTCAAGTTAATTTCTCATTTTTGGATAAATTTAGCCATGTGGTTCCATGAACCTCATGCTCACCATACTATATAAGCCCGGGTTTCCAGTTCTCATATATTTTCTACTTATGGTTCTAACTGGATTCTAAACTTCCCTGCTGCTCATTCCCTCCCTGGGCCAGACTCCTGAACTCTCCTCCTCCTTGCATTTCTTTTTGAATTTCCCCTGAGCCCCTCAGCATTTGTACCACCCTTTTGATTTAAGAAAATCAAGAAATTTTCTCATCCTTTCTGGCAACTGGGGATTTTCATTTCTTGACTGTATTTAGTTGTCCTTGCTGTATTTGGGGAGGGGGGAATTCAATGAGTTTGATGTGGGAGTCTGCCTGACTGATGAGAAGTCTGGACAATTCAGTTAATCTCTCTGGACATTACATTCTTCAAAGGTAAAATAGAGTGGATTATATCTATTATATCTATTTTATTATATTGTATCTATTATAATCTATTTTCTTGTGTTATTAAAATGGAATCATATATTCAAAAATTCTCTTTTTTACATTATAAAGCATCATACAAATATGCTAAGAGAAAAAATTAGTATGCCAGAAAATTCAGGCTCTTTGGACAACAACTTTCAATAACACAGTCACAAAAGTATATGATTATTTGTCCTGAACTTAGCAGTTTAGCATTCAAATGACTTTATCAGTGTTGGGGGAAGAAAAGAATGGCTTGGTGAAGGTGTGTTTGAGGGTGAGAGATTGGAGAGCATCCTTTCACAAAATGTTATCATGATTAGGATTATTACCATAAGTGGCATCCAAAATAGACAAAGAGTTTTTGTTAATCTTATTTGAGAAAAAGTTCAATAATTCTGTTATTGTAATTATCATCTCATATTTGTGTACAACTTTTATTGATCAAGTAAATGTCAATGAGCTGGACACTTTATAAATTACTTCTGATGCCATTTACAGATGAGAGTTAAAGCTTTATACTACGTCTGATAGGAGTAAGGTAAATACCATTGTCCTCAGAGTACATAGCTGTGAAAACAGAGGTCCAGACAGCTCAGGTGACTTGTATAAGGGCCCACCCTTATAAGAAAGGGCAGAGCTGCAACATACTCCGTGCCTCTTTTATCACCCAGTTCCCTTTCCAATGTAAATTTATATCACTTTTGCCCTTATTTTCTGTGCTGTTTCTTATACAGACCAAGTCTGGGATTTAAAAATCACTTTCTAGGAAAGAATTACATTAATGTCCATACTTCTGTTTCTGACCCTGCTAGAACCATTCTTTCTGTTTTATTGTTTTTCCTATTTTTTAAAATTATCTTTTGTGTCATTGCAATTAGTTTCTCCTTTTCAATACACAATGTTGAACATGGAAGTACTCATTTTACTTACCCACTCTGTCTTTTGGTTAACAATAAATGCATACACTCAATCAGCCAATGTCTGTTGTTTACTCCCCAGCGAAGGTCTTAAAACATTTTCTCACACCATATACAAAAATAAACTTAAAATGGATTAAAAACCTAAATGTAAGACCAGAAAACATAAAATTCCTAGAAAACATAGGCACAACACTCTTTGACATAACTCATAGCAATATATTTTTGGATCTCTCGCAAGGCAAAGGAAACAAAACAAAAAAAATAAATGGGACCTAATTAAACTTAAAAGCTTTTGCACAGCAAAGGAGACCACTGGCAAAACAAAAAGACACCTACTGAATGGGAGAAAATATTTGCAAATAATATGACCAATAAGGGGTTAATATCCAAAATATATAAATAGCTCATACAACTCAATATCAAAACAAACAAACAAACGAACGAACAACCCGATTAAAAAATGGGCAGAAAACCTGAATAGACGTTTTTCCAAAGAAGATATACAGATAGCTATATTTGTATATAAAAGATGCTCAACATCTTTAATCAGATAAATGCAAATCAAAACCACAAGGAGATGTCACCTCACATCTGTGCTATCATCAAAAAGACCACAAATAACAAATGTTGGTGATGATGTGGAGAAAAGGGAACTCTTGTATACAATTTGTGGGAATGTAAATTGGTGCAGCCTTGATGGAAGACATTACGTAGGTTCCTCAAAAAGCTGAAAATAAAACTACATATGATCTGGCAATTCCACTCCCAGGTAGATATCTAAAGAAAACAAAAACATTAATTTGAAAAGATGCATGCACCCCAATGTTCCTAGCAGTATTATTTACATTAGCCAAGATATAAAAGCAACCTAAGTGTCCATGAACAGATGAATGGATAAAGATGTGGTTTATATATACAATGGAATACTACTCAGCCATAAAAAAGAATGAAATTTTGTCATTTGTAACAATATGGATGAACCTGAAAGGTATTATGCTTAGTGAAACAAGTAAGACAGAGAAAGACAAATACTGTGTTATAACTTATATGTGAAGCTTAAAAAATAAAACAAAAGAATCAATATAACACAACAGAAGCAGACTCACTGATATGGAGAACTAGTGGTTACCAATGGAGAGAGGGAAGGGAGGAAGGGAAAGATAGGGGTAGGGGTGGAGGTACAAATTATTATGTATAAAATACATAAGCTACAAGGATATATTTTACATCACAGGGAATATAGTCAATATTTTACAATCTCTTTAAATGGAGTACAATCTATAAAAAATTTGAATCATTATGTTGTACAACTGAAACTAATATAATATTGTAAATCAACTATACCTCAATGGAAAAAAAAAAGGTCATGGCCACCAGAGGCCTTAAGATATTTTCACAACCTCTTAACTTTAAAGTATATTGGAAAGCCACTGCAGACTCTTTATTTTCTCTCTGTCAAAATGCATTACTCATGATCATAAACAAAACTCTAGTATTATATTCAAATTCTGGCTTTGCCAACTTACTAGCTGTGTGATCTTGGGCAAGTTGCTTAACCTTTCTGTGCCTTAGTTTTCTCATCTGTACAATGGAGATAATAGTAGTATCTGTGTATAGGGTTGCTATAAGAATGTTTAGAATTTGTAAAGCACTAGAATGAAGCTTTCTATGTATGTGTTTATTAAATAAAATGAATTAAAGCTCCATATTTCTAGACTTCAGCCACCAAAATCTGTTAAAGTCAGGGCTGGGCTTGGTGATCCCTAAGGTTCTTTTCAGGTTTGAAGTGTTTCAGTCTTTTGCTCAACATCATAACTGATCTGAATGGATGTCTAGACTGACCTACTTTTCCAGGGATGATCATAACAGCATCTCTCATTAATATGCTGCAACAATCCAGTTTTCCTTGGATTCTAGTAAATCTAATTTTCAACTGTGTATGTAAATACTAGATGTTGAACAGAATTTACTTTTTCTTCAAATAGAAGTCTGGATATCATGCAGACACAGTCTTTGATTCAAAGCATTTTTCAAAGCATTTTGGCTTCAAGTACCTAGATTTTTTTAAAACTAATATTGTTAATGATTTCTATTTTAAGAGATTACATATGTTATGATCTTTGGGGTTATTTAGGTAATACGGCATTCCATTAGTTGGAAACAGGTTAAACAATTACTTTTCCCAGTATGTGATAACATGCGCATAGACTGTTAGAGCTAGAGTGGACCTAAGGGATCATCTAGTCTAATCATCTAATTTTACAGCTCAGGAACTGAAAGCCCAGAAGGAGAGTTGTTAGTTGGCCAACTTAGGTCTAGAACTCTGGTCTTCTGACTGACATGATGGTGCTCTATCTACTACTCAGCAGGATGGTAACTAAAATTCATAATAATGACTTTGAGATACCACAAGATCTCCAATTACCTCTGCCATAACAAATAATAAAAAATAAAAATTTCAATACAGTTTTGGTATTAAGAATATTTGGCTGTATTGCAATTTCCTGAAAATCAGTGATTCACCTGTTGTATAATGCAATTTGCTTTAACCAGTACATCTGATTAATCAGAACTTTGCTCTCCAACTCCAGAAAATAGGACATTCAATGTAAAATTTTTGATTTTTGGAAGTGATGCTAAGTGCTGATGTTGATAGATAAGAGATGTTGGTCTTAGATTTTATTGATTTTGATAAGCTATTTAAGAATCTTCACCATCATCATCAGTTGCATTTCTTGAATATACAAAGTAGCTTAAAGCTTTATATTACATGGTAACACAATGTCTATTCTTTCAATGGAGGTATGAATACAAAGAATGAAAAAAAATGAGTCATCATGGTCACTTTGTTTTAAATTGAGGTGAATTCATCAGATACTAAGCTTAGGGAAAGCCAATGCTTCTTCTTCCTGGCAAGTTCACAGAAAATTCAGAGAAAAGAAACTTCAGGGAAGTAATTATATAAAGGGAGAAATACTTTGGTAGAAGTAAACTGTGAGATTCTTCAAATTTGAAGAGTAATAGTTTCGATAGGGAAATGAGAAAAAAAGCCTAGAAGGTAAGAAACACGGAAAGAAACAGACAAGCAAACAGGCAATAGGAGACTTGGAATTGCAAAATAAAAACCTTGGGGTATATCTGGAGAGAAAATCTGATGCTAATGAATGTCTAAATCATCAAGATGGATGATCTTCTCTTTTCTCCTTGATGATTTATAAAGAGTTTAAAATCTCTTTCTTTATGCTACTCCAGTATCCAGATTGGAATTTCTTTTTTCCTATTCCACAAGAATCTCTGGTGTCTTAATTATCTCTCACCTCCTTCAGTGCCTGGTAGATAAGGCCAACTAAAGAACATTATCATCATAGAAATTAACCTTGAATTTGTTTAAATACTATGAAAGTAATGTAATCACTTTTATACCGATCACCATGAAAACACATTTCTCTCTCTGTCTCTTCCTTTCACTTGTATCTTCACTGTCAAAACGTTTAAGAATGAAAATATTCACAGGCTAAGCTGGCTATTCTCTTGAAGAACCTGCAGCAGGCTGCATCTAAAAAACTTATTATTATTATTTTTTGCTAGAAGAGAAACAAGCTTCAATGCTCAATGCCCACCTTGTGCAAATTGTTCTTCCAGGTTCTGGATTTTGGAGTCAGTAGAAATCCACATGACTAGGCTGTGTGTGTGTTGTTTAAAGAGATTCTCAATTCTAGTAATAGAACAATTTACAACTACAGGACGCCAGGAAGCATCAACCACCACAACTGGTCCTCTCTTCCCAAAGCCTGATGGCCCATGAATCAGAGTTTCCCCTTTTCCAGTCTGAAACAATAAACAATATCTGTTTCTCCCCACTCCTAGCCAGTCTGGCAATCATCTGACTTGTCAGAGGGCCACAATTTATTGGTGGAGAATCTGCTGGGATGTTCCTGGGAGGTTTGCCAACCACTGGATCACACTTTTCAGATGCTGCCTCCCGAGAGGCTAGTCGCAACACTGGTGGTGTCTGTACTCTTCAGCTATGCCTGGAGCTGCAGAAGTACAGAGGCAGCTCAGAGGTGATGCCAGGAGTCTTCTTGCAAAGGGTAACCCTGGACACTTTCACTCCAGCCAGAAATACTCAACCCCCAGACTACAGTTGTTGGCAAAGGGCAAGATAAAAATAAACACAGCAATGCAACACATCTGCACCAAGCAACTGGGTGAGAAGACAGAATGAAGCAGAAATGGTTCTGTCTGAATTAACAAGTCTATCACCATTACTGTAGCACTGTCATCTGCAAATTCCCTTGCACCACCCAGTCAGGAACACCTCCCTTCACCTATTGCACTAGGTATAGATACTCAGATAGTAAGACAGATATATAGAATTAAAAATAGATTTCTACAAAACAAAAAATTTCTACAGAACAAAAAATTTCATAATTTGTATGGAGACACAAAAGACCCCAAATAGCCAAAGCAATCTTGAGAACGAAAATGGAGCTGGAGGAATCAGGCTCCCTGACTTCAGACTATACTACAAAGCTACAGTAATCAAGACAGTATGGTACTGGCACAAAAACAGAAATATAGATCAATGGAACAGGAGAGAAAGCCCAGAGATAAACCCACACACATATGGTCACCTTATCTTTGATAAAGGAGGGAAGGATATACAGTGGAGAAAAGACAGCCTCTTCAATAAGTGGTGCTGGGAAAACTGGACAGCTACATGTAAAAGTATGAAATTAGAACACTCCCTAACACCACACACAAAAATAAACTCAAAATGGATTAAAGACCTAAATGTAAGGCCAGACACTATCAAACTCTTAGAGGAAAACATAGGCAGAACACTCTATGGCATAAATCACAGCAGGATCCTGTTGGACCCATCTCCTAGAGAAATGCAAATAAAAACAAAAAAAAACAAATGGGACCTAATGAAACTTAAAAGCTTTTGCACAGCAAAGGAAACCATAAACAAAATGAAAAGA
>NC_041217.1:79256738-79291124 GCF_002837175.3 Physeter macrocephalus | reverse complement strand
GAGGGAAGAGATATGGGAACATGTGTATATGTATAACTGATTCACTTTGTTATAAAGCAGAAACTAACACACCATTGTAAAACAGTTATACTCCAATAAAGATGTTAAAAAAAAAAGATTTCTATTAATGATAGAATGTGTAGCCATTTACCAGTTGTGTGATGACCTTGGGCAAGTTACTTAAGATTTCTTCATTTCCGTTTTCTCTACTGTAAAATAGGAATAGTAATAGTTTATGTTTTACACTATTGTTTGTCTTTGGTTCAAGCTAGGAATGAGTTCATATTTGTAAATTATTTAGAACAGTATCCAGAACATAGTAAGTGCTTAACAAATGTTATCTTTGTTATGTTTCTTACTATTATTATTTAGATTCACTGATACTTTTAGATTTCACAGCATTCTGAGTTCAAAGGACCATGTCTTATTCAACTGGGTATTCTCATTACTGAACATGATAATGGGAGATAGTAAGTTCCTACCTAGTTCTATGCTTAATGCATTGTGTTTGCCTGTGATATCAATTTCTCTCACAATTTGGCCAGGTAAAGATTATTATCTGCCAGAACTAAGGAGTAAAGCACTGCAAAGACAAGATTTCAGTATTTTGCACTCCTCAACCGTACCCCATATTTTCTGAAAATATATCACTTATGTGCTTCGCCCCTTCAAAGCATTTATTTCCTCTGTCAGTCTGATTTTTTTCTTCCCCATCTAAAGAAAGTTTGGAATTCTATCAGCACAGATTTGGGATACATATTGCCCAAATACAGATTAAGTAGAAATTTTCTTTTGAAATGCAAACACCTTTGCAAGTAGTAACAACAAAAGTCAGGAAACATCATGTGAATGAGTTTACCAGATCTGTTTTTTAGCTAGACAAGACTTGTTAGGGGAGTGTGACTCGTGTGTGTGTGTTTGTGTGTGTGTGTGTGTGTGTGTGTGTGTGTGTGTGTGTGAATGAGAGAGAGATAGAGGGGGAGAGAAAGAGACGTGATGGGAGGGGAGTAGTCAACATTACTAGCCTCCTTATTCCAAGGCATGGCACATCTTCTCCCTTCTGTGGTCATTTTCAACAGTGGGTCCCTACTGGGAGTGGTCCAGCTGGAAGATTTTTCTTTATTGGAAGCCAACTGTGGATGCTCTGGGGACCATTCTACCTTACCAGACTTGGGAGTAGTACAATGGTTCTAGGGCAGAAGTGAGTTTCCCTGGGTTTTGTCCTTGCCATTTTTCTGCTCTTAAGCAGGGACGTGAAGTACAATACAATGGACAAGAGCCCTAAGGACTGGAACATGAGGCAGAGAGCTGCTCTCAGTTTATACTCCCATATGCTAATTATGGAAGCGTTTATTTCCCCACAGCATTGCTAACATTGGATATCATCATCTGAGCTTGCTTTTATTAACTTGTGGGAAGCTGATACCTTATTCTTTTAACTAGCATTTCTTAAAGATCCTTGTGAGAGTGAACATTTTTAGTATGTTTGTCATTTTTATTTCTTCTTTTTGACTTGTCAGTTCATATGCTTAACCCATTTTTCTTCTGGTGTTATCATGCTATTTTTATGTCCAAATCTGAATTTGTTATCCTTGGTAGTTTCCTGCATACTGGACATAAAGTTGAATTCTCACCAAAAGCACTATTGTCAGAAAAATTATCTAACAATTGGAGACAGGCCTCTAATTACAGGATATTCTTTCAGGAAAGTGCTGGGTGTGACTTTCTATTGATTGTCTATTTTACAACTCTTTAGGAACAAGTGTTACCCACGAAAATGTTTGCCCAGTAGAGATACAAATAATTACTGACTGGTAGAACACACAACTAAAAGGTTTATAGACCTGTTGGACATTAACCAGTTTTGCATCTAACCCATCAATTTATTAAATTGTCTATATATACTCAGATTCCCAAATAAGCTTAAGGCTAATTTTAGGATCTTACTGGTTCCCTCATTAACTAATGAGTTAAATAAAATCTTTGACATATGTTCATTTTATATTTGCCTGAAAGTCACAAGTTTACCTTTTCAAAAATTACATCTCAACACTATTGGCTTTGAAAATTTCTCCTCAACTCCATTACCATTCATTGCTTTTACTGAGTACAAAGGAGGTTTAAAGTTTATATTCCTAGAATTAGAAAAGACACATGTTGACCTTTTCCATACTCTCTTAACTCATCTCACTTTAAGTTCAAAATTGAAAACTCCAAATCGAAAGAATCCAGCTCATGGTCCTTCTTTTTTACTGAAAGTACAGGGTTCCTTCCCATGAAACCTGCCAGGACTCACAAACCTAACATTTTCTGTTTCCAGGAGGCTGTGGTGGAGTTTTTACAGCCCCACTTTCCATCTTACTCGGAGTAATTTTAATGTCTGCCTCTTTCCGGGGGTCTTAATGAACTGTTCCAGGAAGGGTTAGAACCTACATTAAATAATAATCATTAAAAAAGAAAGACAGGGAAAATAAATTCCTTCTGTTTACACATCCCAACCAAAGGTCATTGTGAATAGGCTTCTTGGCCGACTTGAGAAATTAGTTACCCTCATAATTTCCTGCCTGGGTTTCTGCAACAGCCTCCTAAGCGCTGTCTCAGCCCCACAGTCCACTCTGCCTCACCCCTCACAACCACCAGCAAATACATTCTCCATATACCACTGATTTGATTTTATTTAGAAGTAACTGTAATCATTTCATTCCCCTAATTAAAGTCCTCAGGGGCTCCTGTCACTGCTGTGGGGTAATTAAGGATAAGCCCCTGCGTAGGACTAACACGACTCTTCAGCTCTGATCTCTCTGTAACTTTCCAGACTTACCATGTATGGCATCCGCTCACTCTCCTTTCTTTCTGGCTGTTCTGACTTATAACCTCCGAATGTCCCAAGCACTCTGACACCTCCATGCTGTCGAGTATGTTTACTTTTGTCTAGGATGCCTTACCCCTTTTCTAGTTAATTCTGACTTGTCTCCTAAGACTTAGGAGCTCCAGTTTCATCTTCTCTTGTAGGCAAATCCTGATATCCCCTCCCAGGCTGAGTTAGGTGCTTTTTTGAGCTCCTCTGGCAGCAGCCAATGAACAGCCCCACTGTAGCCCTTAATACACTGTTTTATAATCATTACTTTTATTCTGTGTCAGAATAAAATAAGATTTACCCCTTTTTGTATTCTTAGGATTTATCCCATAGGCTTAATGTGGGAAATGCTCAAAAGAAATTAAATGTATGACCTCAGCTTATGACTTACATCCTTTTGCAACAAAGAAGTTCCATAAGAACTGTATGGGAAATTTTAGACATCTTTAAAGTGCCCTAAATTATCAAACTGAGATGTTTTTAAATGTGAAAGAATTTCCAATCACCCCCTTGTCATTAAAACCTTGTTCTCTGAATATTGACCAAGCTTCTCAGTGTGTGTAGTGCTTCCAATGAAGTCATAGGATAGACGTACAGAATACCTGACAAATCTGTTTGTGTGAAGTACTTCAGGGAAGAGAGAGTATCTTGGGTTTCTCTTAAATCCCCATACAGGACCTAATATATAGCTAGCCATTTACCAAGAGCTTAGTAAATACTTGTTGTTTGATTGACTGTTTGAAATATATACAGTCAGTGCTGCCAAGAAACTCCCATTCTAATTTATTAAGTGGTGACAAGTTAGTGGTGCAACAGGGAAATTTGGGGATTATATCATAGCAGCGTAGCATGGTAATTTGGGAAGCACGTTACCAGCACTCATTTTGTCCGTAGACTCTGTATTCGAGAGAATGGGCCAATTCATCTGCCTCCTTTATACAATAACATTCACTTCTAAAGTTTTAAACATTTTCTTTTTTTTCCATTTCTTTCCACCTGACATTCTATAGCTTCAACATATAGTTATACAACAATGACGTACACCTCCAGCTTTAATCTGTCTCTTAGAATACAGACTATATTTACAACTACAGAACACCTAGACTTGGATATTTGGCAAGTACCTTGTACACCACATGCCCAGATACAAGCTCATTATCTCATCCTTCTCCATCCACTCTCTAGGTTACTGGCCACTAAGCTCTCTATCATCTATAAATTTGTGACTGTGGATAAATTACTTAAACTCTCTAGGCCTTGGTTCTTCTGATCTGTAAATTATACAACATTAAGTTTCTACCTCATAGAGTTGTTGTAAGGATTAAATGAGTTACTATATGTAAAGCATTTAGAATGGTTCCTGGCACATTTTAACTCTCAGTGAGTGAGTATTTGCTGGTATTATTTTTCTTAGTCTCACAACTTCAAAGTGTCAGAGCTGTCCTCATTACCACCATCTCCTTTACCTCCAAATCCATGGTCATTAATTCTTGTACATTCTCCTTTGTATTGATTCTCTCTCTTGTGTTAATTCCCCTATTGTCCAGTCAGGAAAACAGACACCGCTCCAGCTGTATCTAACAGAGAGGCTGTAATTTAGGAAACTGGTTTAAGAAGGTAATAGAAGAGGGACTTCTTTGGTGGTGCAGTGGTTAAGAATCCACCTGCCAACGCAGGGGATACAGGTTTGATCCCTGGTCTGGGAAGATCCTACATGCCGCAGAGCAACTAAGCCCGTGCGCCACAACTACTGAGCCTGCGCTCTAGAGCCCGCAAGCCACAACTACTGAGCCCATGTGCCACAACTACTGAAGCCCATGTGCCTAGAGCCTGTGCTCCACAACAAGAGAAACCACTGCAATGAGAAGCCTGAGCACTGCAACAAAGAGTAGCCCTCGCTCGCCGCAACTAGAGAAAGAGTGGGCTTTCTCACACTTCATTGCGTGCAGCAACGAAGACCCAGTGCAGCCAAATAAATAAATATAAAAAAAAAAACAAAACCCTAGCTTATGAAGACCTTGAGGGAAATAATTAGCATCAGTGACTCAAGTGTCTATTTTTCCATTGCAACATAGTGTTTTTAATATGTGTGTGTATATATATATATATATATATATATAAAATGTGTGTATATATGTGTGTGTGTGTGTGTGTGTGTACATGTCTATATCTTCAGTAATTTAAACATTTCTCAGGGCAGGAACATGATGTTATTCATTTTTGTACTAAGAGTCTTGCACAGTGCCTGACCTTGACACATGATGATTCAAAATATGCTTGTGGAATAAATTATTGGACATATGGGGAATGTAAGGAAATCATATACATGGGGTGAACCCTAAAATAAGAGTCTTCATTGTTCTGATTTCTGGTACGACAAAGAAAATGGATGAATGATGTGAGAAGGAAAGTTTCTTGGATTCTTCCTTGAAGACTAACTATGACCCAAGTTACTTCTTGCCGGACAAATACGGGATGTCTAAATTGTGTAATTCAGCCAGGGATGGAGTACCAAGAGCTCAATATTTAAAGATGCAGGGACTTCCCTGGTGGCACAGTGGTTAAGAATCTGCCTGCCAATGCAGGGGACACGGGTTCGAGCCCTGGTCCGGGAAGATCCCATATGCCACGGAGCACCTAAGCCCGTGCGCCACAACTACTGAGCCTGCGCTCTAGAGCCCGAGAATCACAACTACTGAAGCCTGCATGCCTAGAGCCCGTGCTCCGCAAAAAGAGAAGCCACCACAATGAGAAGCCCACACACCACAATGAAGGGTAGCCCCTGCTCACCGCAACTAGAGAAAGCCTGCATGCAGCAACGAAGACCCAACACAGCCAAAATTAAATAAATAAATAAATAAATAAAGATGCAGCATTCAAGAAAAACTGGTTTGATAGCAATGAATGGATCTAGAAGATGAAAGCAGGAATGCAAGGGACAGAGCTGGCCACAAGAGATAAATAGGACTAGTTCAGAAGCTAAAAAAGCCTGATTCCCATTGAGGTAAACCATTCACACACAGCTTGGCAGCAGGTACTCCAAGGGGTCAAAACAGACTGGATAGAACTAGCCACTAACTCATGGAAGATTAGGCCTCTATCTACACAAGCACTTCTCAGTGCTCTTCATATCAAGACACACATAGAAAATGATAATTGTTAGCACACCTGTAGCTCATAACTAGAAATGGTTGGAAGCTCTGTTCTACTCAGTTCATCTATGAAGTCTGTCTTTGAAGTCCTAGGTAGCCGATCATCAGTTCTGTACATATTAGTCAAGTAAAGCTGCTAGGTGTAGGGAAAGTCATTTCTTTGAACATGTATTTCACTGAAATATTATTTGTGGTAGAAATGGAACAAACTCAGTTAATGACAGAACAAATTCTAATTGCTACTAAATGCAGTTACCCATTTGAGACACAGAGCATGGCTTGATTGATACAGGAAAAGGACTCTATGGATTGAGTTTTTACCCATAATTTTCTATTAATTTCTAAGTTTACCACTATCACCAGTTAGTATTTATTAAATTTTCATGTTAAAGAAAAGGCAAAGTTCTATCCTCGGGATTAACTGTCATAAAACACTGAGAAATCCATAGCCCTACTATGTGAGTACTTTCTAAACAACGTGTACAAAGGTGAAAAAAAAAAAGCACTCTCATTTTTAATTAGAAATATTGTATTATGATAATTAAAGCCACCTTACAAATCTAGACATTTGGTATAAAATATTTAGTTACTTGGTTGATCCTTTTACAATATAAATAAATTCTAACATTTATTGAGTCTTAAATATGTAACTCACAATGCCAAGAGTATGTCTATGAGTTAAGTACTATTGTTAGCCTCATTTTACAAGTAAGGCTAACATTAGTTCTCAAAATCACATAGTTAGGGAGTGGCAGAGCCCTGACCCAAATTCATATTTCTCTAGTTCCAAAGCCCATATTTTTACTAGGCCATACTGAGTTCTCTCTTCCAATAAAATGAAAGTCATTTAACACTCAACAAATATGTATTAAGCATCTAATATGTACAAGACACCACGCCAGCTTATTTAGGTATGAAGATGAAAAAGATATGGCCCCTGTCAGGTTTTGTGGGGACTTAAGCTTATTTAATTTGGAGGCCCTCTTTAAGAGAAAAAGAATAGATAAAGTAATAATATACATGATAAACGGTAATGATTTGATGGAGATCCTTAAAATGTATGATGGCAAGTTAGGAGAAGGAGGCCCTTGGAAGAGTCCAGAATGCTCCACACAGGAGCCGATCATGAAGCCTGAACAGAGCTTGGCTACAGGTAGAAAGGTTGGAGGCCATTATGGCAGAGGAAACTACTTGACAAGGCTTAAGAGATGTGCCAGAGGTAGGGCATTGCTGGAGGACTACAAGTAACTCACTATGTCTGAGGCTGAAAATGTGTATCTGGAGAAGGTGGTGAAAAACCAGGCTAAAAGAAGGAGGCACCCAGAGGCTAAACCAGGGGAAGATATTAAGGAGTTTAGATGTGGTCTTTTAGGCACTAGGGTGTGACTGAAGACTTCTGATCAGGGCATCAGATTTTTATTTTGAGTATAGTCTTGTCAAGGAAGGAGCAGAGTGGGTCAGGGATGGAGCAAGAGTGATAAATAAGGGAGAAATGATGAGGATCTGAACTCAGGGATGGAAAAGAGAGAAAACATTTTATGTAAGAACAGTGGAGGGCTTCCCTGGTGGCGCAGTGGTTGAGAATCCGCCTGCTGATGCAGGGGACACGGGTTCGTGCCCCGGTCCAGGAAGATCCCACGTGGGTTGAGAGTCTGCCTGCCAATGCAGGGGACACGGGTTCCAGCCCTGGTCTGGGAAGATCCCGCATGCCGTGGGGCAGCCGGTCCCATGAGTCATGGTTACTGAGCCTGTGCGTCCGGAGCCTGTGCTCCGCAACGGGAGAGGCCACAAACCCCACGTGCCGTGGAGCGGCCGGTCCCATGAGTCATGGTTACTGAGCCTGTGCTCCGCAACGGGAGAGGCCACAACAGTGAGAGGCCCGCGTACCACAAAAAAAAAAAAAAAAAAAAACCACCCAGGTGGTTCAGTGGTAAAGAATATGCCTTCCAATGCAGGGGACTCGGGTTCAATCCCTGGTGGGGGAACCAAGATCCCACATGCCATGGAGCAATTAAGTCCTCGCAC
The DNA here is from genome assembly GCF_002837175.3 of Physeter macrocephalus. Taxonomy (NCBI): domain Eukaryota; kingdom Metazoa; phylum Chordata; class Mammalia; order Artiodactyla; family Physeteridae; genus Physeter; species Physeter macrocephalus. The sequence goes on along the minus strand of NC_041217.1, from coordinate 79,283,090 downwards.
CACAACTACTGAGCCCGCATGCCTCAACTTGAGAGCCCGCGTGCTGCAAACAAGAGAGCCCACACGCTCTGGAGCCCGTGCACAACAACTAGAAAGAGAAAACCCGCACAAGGCAATCAATAATATTCTAAGTGCTCATCCTAATAAATGTAATAAATGCTCATATATTTTCTAAGATTGAAAGTTATATAAATAAGCATTTTTAAAGAGAAAAAATGTAAAATGTGTTTTTTTCTTATAAATTAACATGCAAATTCTTAATAAATTTTTAAAAAGATATCCCCCCCCCAAAAAAAGAGAGTTAAGAGAATGATAAATATAACTTTTTGGTTGATTAGCTAAGCAGGTAAGAGAGGAAACGGTCTAGGTTGATTCCCACATTTCTGTTTTGGGTGGGTACCTGGATGCTAGAACCATAGCAGAGGAAGAGAGGTTCTGGGGGAAAGACTATCTTCTTTCTTTGATCAGTCTTGACTGCTGAGTATGAGGATCTGGAGGACATTCAGATAGAAAAGTCTAGTAGCAGTTGGATATGTGCTTTGAAAGATTTGGCCTGGAGGTTTAGATTTGATAACATTAGCCTGCCTTTGGTATTTGATATAGTGTGGATGCCCGTGCCAGGGATTGTCTGTAGAGTGTGAATAGAAGAGGGTAGAGGGAAGAGCCATGGGAGAAACAGGCGATGGAGAATGGTGAGGTAAAAAAGTCCACAGAAAAGTCTGGGAAGAAAGTACTTTCCATTTCTTAAATATTATCTGAGTTTGTTAGTGTCTTTGAATAATCACAAACAAAATTTCAAATTTTCACTTTGAGAATCTCTACCCTCATTCTTACAAGGCTGCCCCCCTTGCTTCAAACATATTTGGACCTACTGCCTTCCTTTTCTATGCTTATTCGGTGGTCCTTAACCATGGCTGCTAATTAGAATCACAGGGAGAACTTAAACAAATAACAAATAATGGAAATAGTGACTTACATCTGAGATTCTGATTTCTTGACTCCGGATGGGCCCAGGGCAACAACAGTTCTTCAAGCATCTTCAGAGCATTTTAATGTGCAGCTCGTGTTGAGCTGAAGTCTCACCAGCAGCTCGTGATAACGTCCAATCCCACTAATTTGATTGACAACTGTAAACTAAGGATTTCTAATTTCATATACCTCCAGCCTTGACCTCTGTCCTGAGCTCAAACAAGTATACATTCGCTGTTTGATATTTTCACTTCTAACAGGTGTTTCAAAATGACATGTTCAAAACAGCATTTTTGTTTTTTCCTTCAAACCTGTTTCTCCCCCGGCACTCCCCATCTCAATAAATAGCATCATTTACCCACTCAGAACCTGAACCCAGAAGTCATACTTAATTCCCATTTTCCCCTCACATTCCATTTCTAATCCATCAGCAAGTCTGACTGCTTTACTTTCCAGATATTTCCTGACTCCATCCACCTCTCACCATCTCAAACACCATAACCCAGTTCCAAGCCACCATCATGTCCCATCTAGATGACTGCAGTAACTCCTAAATCGTCTTTTAGCTCTCACTCTTCTTCCCTTAAGGTCAACTGTCCACACAGCTGCTAAAGTGTGGTGGCTCTAGTTATGATTCAGTTTAAGAACCACTGGCTAGAAATAAAAGAAGCCAGTAGAAGAAGGTCTTGTCTTCATGTACCCAGAGACAGTTCCCAGTTCACCTGGCAAAGCCAGTTCACCTGAACTTCCCAGTTCACCTGGCAAAGCCAGCTCTTGGCTTAGACTTGACACTTCTTCCAGCCTGCTTCACCTCATGGTGCCTTCAAAGTCCACATTATAGCCTGATATCCAACCCATTCCCCATCTCCCAATTCTACAGTCTAGCTGCTCACTGATATCTGGACCTGCCTCATATACTCTTGCACCCTGGAAATAGGACTTAATATTTCCATTCACTTTGGGACTTGCTTAAACTAGTGGTCTCTCAGTTGTTTCCCACACTGCCTTCTGCCTTCTACCCAGCCTCAGGGTACTTCAAGGCTGATCTGACAAAATTATGCAGTAGCCTAAATTAAATCATTTAATAGTCATTCAGTAAGGCCTCTTAATTGAAGACGCTGAAGATGTGTCCTTGTTCAGCTTGCTCTGCTGCCTGAAATTCTCACACAAAGTCTTTTTGGGGGAGAGATGGAAGGGAGGAGCTACAGTTAGTAGCTGTTAAAATGTGTATGAGTTAGGCCTCTCCAGAGACACATAACCGGTAGTTGTGTGTGTGTGTGTGTGTGTGTGTGTGTGTGTGTGTGTGTGTGTGTGTGTGGAGAGAGAGAGGGAGACAGGGAGAGAGACAGAGATAATAGCTGGAGAGAGAAAGGCAGAGATAGAGATATATATAGAGAGAGAGACAAAGAGATTTATTTTAAGAAACTGGCTTACATCATTGTAAAGGCTGGCAAGTCTAAAATATACAAGGTAGGCCAGCAGACTGAAGACCCAGGGAAAAGTTAATATTGTAGTTCAAGTCCATAGGCAGTCTGCTGGCAAACTTCCTTCTTCCTTGGGGGAGTTCAATCCTTTTCTATGAAGGCTTCCAACCAATTGAATGAGGCCTTTCCATATTATAGAGGGCAATGCTTTATTCAAAGACTACTGATGTAAATGTATATAATCTAAAAATACTTTCACAGACATCTAGAATAATGTTTGACCAAATATCTGGGTACCATGGCACAGCCAAGCTGACATATAAAATTAATCATCACAAAAGGTAAATGTCATTTGGAAAAGGTAATAAACCCATCATGCAAATCATGTATGCTTCTATATAAATTATAGTGTTCCTATTTAAGTCAGTAAATGCTCTTCAAGTATTTTCTCATGTTACTTTTTATTTCCCTCAAAGAAAAGTTATTTTAGGTATTATATATAGGTACATTAAAAAGAGATTTGATTTTGATAAAAGTAACTATGGTTCCCAAGTAAATAACTGAGTAGACAATTCAAAACAGAGCTGTAAACTCCATTCTAGAAGTTGCTTTTTAGGTATTACGCTAAGTTTGCATCAAAAGCACCTCAGAAGAAAGTTGCTGAAGGATGTGGGGGATATTATGGATGTCCTCTAACCTGTAAGTGCCAACAAACCCAAAGCCTTGTCTATCTTATTCCCTATTATCTCTAGCACAGCATCAGGTACTTTGTGGACATTCAACAAATGTTTGTGGAAGGAATAAGTGACCCTATAGGTTCTCAATTAAAATTGGTTTTATATTTTTCATTCTGTATATGGGGCCTTTCTGGGGCCACAGAGTGTATGACTCTTGTGATGCCTCCTGGCTCTTTTTTTTAAATCAATATAGGTTGGTGAGGGGAGGACAGTACAGGGTATAGTGACAGCATGCATAGTGGTTGGACTGTCTGAGGTCATATCCTGATGCCACCACGTACTGTCTGTGTGATCCAGGACAAATTACTTAACTTCTTTGCTCTTCAGTTTACTCATGTGTAAAATGGGGATAATGACAGTACTTATCTTACAGAGTTAATGGGAGAACTACATGAGAATTCATGTGAAGTGTTTGATAAAGAACCTCACACATGGTAATTTTGTTAAGTATTATCATCATTATCATTATTATTATAGTAGTAGTGGTGGTGGTAGTGGTGGTGGTGATGGTGAGGAGGAATAGTTGTTGTTTAGTGATTTTACTGTTGTTTAATTAAATGCTTCTTTTTAAAAAATATTTAGTTTTGGCTGCATTGGGTCTTTGTTGCTGCATGCGGCCTTTCTATAGTTGCAGCAAGGGGGGGCTACTCTTCATTGTGGTGCACATGCTTCTCATTGCGGTGGCTTCTCTTGTTTCAGAGCACTGGCTCTAGGCGCATGGGCTTCAGTAGTTGCAGCATGCAGGCTCAGTAGTTTTGGCTTACGGGCTCTAGAGCACAGGCTCCGTAGTTGTGGTGCACGGGCTTAGTGGCTCCGCAGCATGTGTGATCTTCCTGGACCAGGGCTCGAACCCGTGTCCCCTGCACGGGCAGGCAGATTCTTAACCACTGCGCCACCAGGGAAGCCTGTAAATGCTTCTTAAAACAGATAACCTGTAAAGACTTATCTCATTGCTCTGGGGTAAAATCATTGGCTTGGTGAATTACTTATACCTCACTTAAACAGAGTCTTCAAAGTTGACATTATGGCCCCAAACCACTTTTCTGGCTATGATCCATATCCTCAGCTCCAAACACTGGATACTTCCTATTTTTGGGTGTCTCTCTAATGTCATGAAGGCAGTAAGACTAGACACTCCGGTCATTTTTCATACTTTCACTGTACCTCAGTGATGTTTCTGTTCCTTCTAAGGTGACATTAGCTAAACTCAGCAGGTGTGAGATGAGTGGCCCTTAGTTTTTACAATATTTTACTGTTACTCCCTCATGTTATTTAGAGTTTAATGTTAGTCTTAGGAGGACATTTCTTGGTGTCTGGGCGCCAGCGGAGCTTAGAGTCAGGCTGTTGGTGGTCACAAGGACCCATGCTTTCTGGGGAGAGGAAGGGTGTTAGCCAGGTGTCCTGGCCAGCTTCCAAGTTTGGCTTAGTGAATTTTACCTCCTGAAATTCCCTCCTGTCCTTTCAATTGGATATGGTATTCCTCTTGGCTTCCTGTCCCAAACTGAGGTCCATGGGATTGTGGTGCGGCTGCAGAACAGCTGCTGCATTCCACCACCATGGTGCTGTGCATGGGTTCCAGTGGTGGATGAAGCAAGAGGCTTATGCACAGTTTGGACAAAGTATCAGCTTGCAAAATATTTGGGAACCCTCTGGGATAAAGGACTCTGGGCAGAACAGAGATGCTGTAGTGGTGACGTGCATTGATTCATTGCTATCTCCAGGAATGTCATGGGCCTTAGCAGTGTGGACATGAGCCCATGTGGTTACTTGTTCTGCCAGTCTAAGAGCCAGTGTGAGAGGAATGGCTGCATGGTGTTCACAGCAGGATGCAGTGATTGACAGGAGTGGGAAGCCCCAGGGGTGAATTTCAGCTGCTAGATATGGCCAGATGGGAGAGGCCTCCCATGTGTGCTGGGATGGGGATAGGGGCTTGTAGGATATCTAGCCCACTGAATTACCTTGCATTTCAGAATTTATATTTTTTGGTGGAATGCTAATGGCCCATAACCGGGAGGAATGTGATAAACACAGTAATGACAACAATGAAATCCTACACACTGACAGTGAAATCAAAATACTTGCCTGGTGTGAGCCTCCCATGACTACATATAGGGAAGGAAAAAGAGAAAAGCAAAATATTTGAAATATCTAATTTTATGACAACAACCAGGGCTCTACTTTATCAAAAAAAAAACCTAAAAGTATCAGTTTCAAGTCATGGGAATAATAGAAAGAGTATATTTACTGTACCTTCTGGGAAATCTCAGACCTTGAAATTGTGCAGAGAACCTCCCCTCCCCCACTATTTCACACATTTCTGAGTCTAGCCTAGGATTTCAAGATGAATGCCCCAGTGGTTGTGGAAGAAATGATCCGGTGATTACTTGTCATTCATATGACCATGGAGACTGGTTTTGGGAAAACGGAACTAATTTGTTCCAATGAAGTCAGGCAATGACTTGAACTTGAACCACAAATATATGAAAAGTCCTGGAACTATACGTAGTTTCTCTCTTCTTTCAGCGTCCTTTTCTTTTCCCCATAGCCCTCCTAGCTTCCTTTGTTTTCTCTGTTTGCGCCAACATTTCTTTTTTTCTATGCACTTTGTTTCACCCCAATCCCATTGTTGAGGAAGCTGAAAACAGTGATTCAGGTATATAGTGAACTAGAAAAGGCTCTGTTCTTCAGTTCTAAATCAACCCTATAGAAATCACAGAAACCACGAGAGAGGTGGATTTTAGGAACTAACTTAAAACGGTTAGAAAGAAATCCCTGGGGAGATTGCCCTGGTGGCAGAAGCCCTGGGAAGAGGCAAAATGAGCACTGGGGAATACTTCAAATCTCTTCTTTCCTCTCTGCAGTGCTGCTTTGAGAGAATGCCTGCCCCATCCCTTCTCAATCAGACAGTCCTGAGTCAACAGGAAAATTCAGGTCAGTGCCAAAAGCCTCATTGTTGAGAAAGGCTGCTGAGAGCAGATATTCTCTTCTTTAGCTCCACAAACCTTTAGGACTAGGAGAACTACTGCCTCCCATGTCTACTCCCAAAAGCCCTATCACATGCCTCTTCCCCAGAGTTCTTTGTCTTACATTTTAAATATTTTGCTCCTTCCAGACTCTGGACCAACCACTGAAACACCTTGTCACAGCTCAAGAATCCATAAAGGCTCTATCTCAGGCCACTTCTCCTTCCACACAAATTAAATCACCAAAAGTAGACCTTGAAGTTTTGCATACTGGGGGATTTCTCTTCACCACTATTTTTGAGAGACTTCCCAGAGTGCAGCTGTAGCGTGAAAGTAGTTCATTTTTGGTATTATGCTAAGTCATCTGTGAGCCTGAGATTTTCCCTCCTTTTTCAATTGGTTGTAGAGATCTGCATCACCATGCAGGCCCAACAGCTGAGGGAGAGGAGTCCATGGGCTCCTGGGAGTGTTGAACCATTTGTTCATACACTTTACCTGCACCTTCTTGACCCTCTCAGGCCCAGTGCTGGATGTTCTGTTTCCTTTGTTCAATGAATTGCTGCTGCTTTCTCTTCTCTAACTTGGTGGATCTGAAAATACAAAGGCCATGGCAAAAAGTTTGGGTCACATAGCCACTTGCTATCCTGTGGTCAGGCTCTCAGTCTCTACTAGGGCCCCTAACTGTTTATCAAATGGTGGATAATGTCTGTTGCAGGGACATGATTTGTTTTAGAATTCTAGGAGTCTGCCCTGAATATCTCTTAGTGCAAATTGCTGGAGGCTCCACATAGCATCCTTAACCCAGTACCCTAACCACCTTATTAAACACCTCTAGCACTGTTGTCTCTGCTGGGTCATATGGCCTAACCTGCAAGCAACCCTGTTATGGAGCCTTTCATGTTCTGGGGTGTACTCAAGACTAACACCCTTCTGAGCCACCTGATAAATGGATTAAAACATTATTCCCAAGTATGATATATGCTACATTCCAATTTGAAAGAGGACTACCAAACACTGTGCCTCTTTCTTAGTGATGGAGGGTTCAAGATGTAGTAATTTGTACTTTACCGTAAAGAGGATATCTCACCATGTCCCTTACCACTGCACCCCTAAAAACTTCATTAATTAACTTCTATTAATGCTGAAGGCTCCTGAATTTATGTGAGGTTATCTCCAACCCTCTGGCTTACAGGTGTCTAATTATGGAATCTGTATCCTGTTCACTACATCCAATGTTAGCCTCATGGTGATTAAGGAAATGCAAACAAAACGAAAGTTTTCCCACCTATAATATTGACAAAGTTTACAAAATGATTTAATGATTTATATTTCTTGAGTTTTCCAGGATTTGGGGACTTGTAACTCCTAAGCATTGATAATGAGAATATAAACTGGTACACTTCTATAGGCAGTATAGCAATATCTATATTTGATGTCTATGATATGTATACACAATTATATGCATATGTAATGTATATATTTATATAACTTAATAATAATACCTATATAATGTGTGTGTACATACATATAAAACATAACTATAAAACCTTTATAACTTCTGATCCAATGATCTCATTTCTCTTTCTTTATCCTAAAGAAATGTAAGTAAGAGCAAAAAAAAGCACACAAAAGAACTTCCACTGTAGCACTGTATATAAGAGAGTAAAAAAAGGAGACAAACTGAATGTCTACTAATAAAGTCTTGCAAATAAATTATAATACATACATAATTTCATACAATAAAATATTATGCCACCACTGAAAATGACAGAGTTATTTGACATGCTGTACAGTAAAATAAAAATCATTTTATAAAAATCACTTCCACAGGAAGTCATCCCTTACTCCTTAGGCTAAGTTAAATTCCTTGCAATATGCATAGCACCCTGGACTTTCCATACGACAACACTAACTTCTCTTGAAAAGTCTTGTTGAATATCTATCTTCACACTTAGTAAGGTTTAGGACAGGAGTTGCTTATACTTGCATCTCAGTTCTTAGAACTGTGCATATTAGATTCAATTAAATGGATGTGACTTTAATAGTATATTCCCATTTATATAAAACATGTGTGCCTATTTGTGTAGAGAGATGCATAGAGAGATGCTTAGAAGAGATGTTCACTAAAATATGAGCAAGGCTATCTCCGGTTTTAAGTAACTACTATTTTCTGTTTTATACTATTCTGTGGTATATGAACCTTTAAAATTAGCACTAACCACTTTCCACAAAACAATTAAAATCATTTCATTCTCTTTTACAAAATTCTAAGTATTTTTGATGCTATAAATGATAGTGCTTTTCTCATAATAAAATATATTTAGGGTGATCCAACATTTAGTACAATCCAACATTTAGTACAATCCAACACATTTTCCTTTCTCTGCCACACATGTAGCAACTTGGTATCAGACCAAAACAATGACACCAGGAAATAATAAGTCCTGCTAAATCACTTCTCCTCTGTCACTGCCACAGCCAGCTTAGCTTAAGAGATTCTCTCAGTTGGCTGCTGAGCCAACAAGGGGGTGGGTAGACCACCATGTGTCCTTTACTGAAAGTACACTGTCTTTAAGATTCCAACAAAAAATCCAAACCCAGAAGCTCTACCTCTTTCTCTCATCTGTTCTATACTCACACCTGCAAAATTGAATTTAAGTAGCTATATCAGTCGGGACAAGGTAGATTATACTTCAGTGACAACTCCAAAATCCCAATGACTTAAAATGACAAAGGTTTATTTCTCTTTCTGACAACACATCTGTCATGTGTTGGCTAGAGCTCTTCGCATCAGTTCAAGAATGATGGAACAACTTCTCTCTGGAGTATTACTTTCACCCATGGGAGATGGAATACTGCACCCAGCTCTTAAAAACCCTCCCCAGAAGTAACATTATTCTACTGATATTTTACTAGTTAAAATTTTCTATGTGCTCAAAGGGAGAACCAGAAGTATTTGTTTTCCGCCAGTAACTGTCACAGTAGCATAGCCTCCTACATACTCAAGCTAATTTTAATTCACCACCTTATATCTAGGTCATGTTAACGATGCATTCATTAAAATAATTTTCTGAATGCTACTATATGGTTCAAGTCTATGCTCTCTGCTAAGAATATGGGACTTGACAGATGCACAGTCTTTTAGTAATACTTGCTTCATCACATGTGATCAAAAAACTTCACACATCTTTTCAAAGCAGTTGAGAATACTAGATTATAAATAAAAGTTGTAAAATAAACTTAAAAGCCTCCGCTTTGTGTTTTTCTTTAAAGTGAAACTGCCAAGAGAATGGACCAAAGTATAGGGCAAAGAGGTCTGAGTCGGAATTACACATATTGAATATAGAGAACAAAAAATGCCAAGTGCCAAAAAGTCCATTTCTGGCAGATGTGTGTAAGGGAGCAAAAGCTGTGCTGTCCTTTCTGGTGGCCCCCACATTCTCACTTGAGCTGAGAACCGGCCTTTACAGCGGTTGTACACCTGCTGCATCAAATGCAGAGGGTGGGGGACCATGTCCTCATTGGAGTCTGGAGGAACAAATGCTGAAAACTGGCTGAACAATTCCTCCTGGCTCCAGATCAGGCCCATCCCATAGACCGGGGGGGTACCCTGTCTTGGTCATTGCTTTGGGCTGGAAGGTCCATTGCACGGTAGAGCAGTCACATTTTCAGCCTGTGAAAATTCTGTTGTCCAGTGGAAACTTCTGCTAGGTCAATGAATAAATCCTTATGTGTGGCTGGGAGGCCACTTCCCCAAAAGGCTGGTACACATTTTCTGTTAGAAGTGTGATGGGTAGGAGGCTTGGGTAGCACTGTCTGTCCTAAGAAGGTTATGGTTTTGTCATAGATGTAATGAGATACGGTGAGTCAATTTACAGTTTATTCATATACTTGATTACGTGGCAGTTGTACCTGATATTCATATATCCTGTGAAAAATTGTGGTGGAAGCTGTGTAGCACAGGTGTGGGGATTAAACCCCAGTTTTTGTCCTCAATTCACTCAGTGGGCAATGCTGCTCCCTTTGTCAACATCAGAAGCCATGTTTCCAAACTCACAAATGGTTGCATAGCTTAATGACTTGATGAGTATGGACTGTCATTTCTTAAGAACAAAACGTTCTCTCTTTCAAAATACATGAGAATGAACTGCCGATGGCTGCTCTGGGATTTCTAATGGGAATAGTAAGCCCTGTAATTACTATTCTGGACCACTGTCACCCACCCTCTCTTTTGCCAAGTTGACTAAAGGTCGCCTAATTTTTCATCATCAAAACACGAAGTGTCCCAGAAAAGTGGAAATCATTGCTAAATGAAAACCAGTTAAAAAACGCAGGCCAAAAATTGTTGGCAGCCTTCATGCTGAATTATGCAGTTTGCACATTGCAGGCAGCCTGTGGGTCCTGAGGCTGTCACAAATAACAGGGGAATGTGACTCTTTCTCCCAACAGAAGGGGCCTCTGCCCAGTAGTCTGGGCCCTGGGCCACTGTTGCACCTTCTGCTGCTGCCAGTGAAAGCGCTCCATTTCACCCACAGGTGGAAATGTTTTGATGTGGAGAATGCATATTTACTAAATTAGTGTTTCTAAGCGTGGAACAGCCTAGCTCTTCACAGGTCCGTGAGCTATGTCTTTATTCCTCACGATTCACAATGGTGAAGGCTGTTCTCAGTGTCAGTGCTCCCTCACAGTGCTCCCCATGCTCTTCCAGCTCTCGTGGGTACCCAGTGTGTACGTGGTACCCAGGCTTCCCAGCAGAGCCTCCCAGCAGTACCCACGCTCTGTTCCCTTCCATCTCTCCTTCCACTTCTGGTGCCCAGACCCTGGTCTTAGAGCTAAGAGACCTGCCCTGTTGTGATGAATTAGATCTTCATCATGCATTAGGCATTAATCCCAACTGGTAGCTCAAAGTGAGTAACGGTTTACTCAAATGATATATTTGTATTATGACAAAGTTCTTTAATATTTAATCCAAAAGAATGACAAAGAGTGGGAATTCTGGGACAAAGGATGTGGGGACTTTTAGCGTTGGGATTGGCGGCAGTTTGAGGACCCTTCCAATCAAACCACAAAGGTGGCTGCTCTTCTCACCTAACTTTTAGGTTGGCACTGCACATAGGTGAGGTTGATGAAAAAGAACAGTGCTGTTGTTCTTGGGTGTAGGTTTCCCTATCATGAGCACGCTTGCTCAGGAAAATGCTTTGCTTTATTTAGTTCTTTCATGTACCATACTACATACTGTCTCAGAGTAGCCACTGGGATTGTACTACAGATCTTTCCCTGCACTGACTACTGTGAAAGAGGTATTAGAATTTTACATAGCTTAAGGAGGGAATTAGAGTTTCTAAACCACGTGGGCCTAGGGAACCACTGTAATGTTTTGTTTTCTGTGGGCCTACCTACAAATTTCACTTTGGTCTATAATGCCTGGCTCAAGAAACATGGCCCAAAAATATCATGCCCTGATATTTCCTTTCTATTATACGTGGGGGATTCTACTGCCTGCGTGCCTCCTTCCCTCCCTTCCTCTTTCCCTTCCTTTCTTCCTTCCTTCCTTCCTTTCTTTATTGCATAGTCTTGGGACCAATTTAATATGAGGATCAAAATCAACATGTGGCAATGTAAAAAAAAAAAAAACAAAACAGAACCAAAAAACCTTCCAAATTCATTGAATGCAAATTTTTAGGTTACAAAGTTTTATTATAGAATGACATCAACAATGTAAAAAACTATATATGTAGATCAAAAATTCTGAAATATCAGTAAAGCTTATCATTGGGTGATTTAGATCTTCTTTATATTAATCTTTATTTCCACACATTCCAGAATAGGTTTAAGTTAAAACAGAAAACACATGTTGCTTAAAAATAAAAAGCATTGATTCTGGAGAGAGCTTTGTTCAAGTCCTAGGTCCATTGAAAATGGATTTTAAATGTAAAACAGTTGATTTCAATGAGACTATTCTGAGACTCAAGTGAGACAAAGGGTGAAGAGACAAAAGCTCTGTAAAAAAAATATATAAAGGGATTATAAGCAGTCTCTCAAACATCCCCAAGGGCACATGGCAGCAAAGCCAGAAGTGAGTCCTGTGCTTAACTACCTGCCCCTGGATCAGTAGCACGTGGTGGGTACTGGTTCTCAGAGCAAAGCAGGAGTCTAGTTGCTAGAACTAAACTGTAAGGTCAGAGCAGGAAATGCAAGGTTTATGTAGGGCTGAATTTCTTGAGTTCACTTACTCTCTCCCTACCCTTGACAAGGCTGGCTCCAGAAAAGGGACCCAGACTGAGACTGCAAAAATGATTTCTCAGCAATGAGACTGGAGAATTGTGGAAAAAAGGCAACCAGTAGATTATTCTAAAATCTATAAATTTTCTTTTTAAATAATGAGATGTTGCAGACAGTTTCCAATGATGTTTTTTAGCTTAACAGGACTCTTATAGGCAATTTCAATACTTATGTTTTAGGACATAAACCTGCCTTTAGTTTGTATGATAATGAGCCATGCTATGACAAATGTACCTTGGCAGTCCTCTTAGACAGTGGAATCCCAGTGGCAAGTACCAGCAGGAGCAGCAGGTGTACGAATGATCCAGGGATCAAGCAAAGCAAATGATCCATCTGGCAGTTTCTCATCATCTAGAAAAATAAAATTACTGATGAGAGGGGGTGTGGAGTATGAGGGTCAGGGAAAGAAAGACAAGCTGTAGGGCTATGATCCATGAAGCAGGACTGCCTACAAGCCCAGCTTGAGAAGCAGTGCAGTATTCTGGACACAGTAAGGAAAGCAAAGCAGTCCGTTCATTGGTTCAGCTTGCTCCCCCACATGCTTTAGTGATGCCATTAGCAGCAGTAATACCAAACTCAAGCCTAAGAGCACTTTTACTTCCCTTTCCCTCCTTTCCATGGGAGTATGCATCTTCAGTTTCATTTGGCTTTAAAGAACTGGGAGCTGTTCAAACTGTTCCAAGCAAAGAAGATTTTCTTGTAAGACTTCAACAAAAAACTCCTGAGAAGCTAAGAAGAGGAACTGCAGTAGAGTAAGGCTTTATAGGCAATCTAATCAGTACTAAGACAAAATGGTCTCGTGATTCATCATGACATCCATATTTCTTTCTATGCCTCTTTATTTCTATACTCTGATCTCTCATTATACTTGCACTGCTTATTCACAGATTTTGGGTCCTCAAATTTCAGCTTAAACATGGCTCTGTCTTATCCTAGCCACCTGGGATGTGGGTAGAACACATGTGCTTGAAAGGGATGTGACCAGGAGAGTCAATAACTACTACTCGCTTTGTTCATTAAAAATTTCAACCTACAATGGGGAAATTGTTAGAGTCAGGAGAGTATAGACTCCATAAGGACAAGAACCATTCCATCTTGTTCATCATGGTATCCAGAGTACCTACAATAACAACCAGCACATAACAGCTCAATGGTTAAATGAAGAATTTCAGAAAGCATTTCATGCTCATCCCTGTATACAGAGTATTGTGTTTTGTAGTAGAGGAAAAGGATAAAAGATAATTTTAAGAATTAGAATCCCTGACTTTAAGGAGTTCTAATCTAATTGAAAAAAATACATCATGCAGATACAAAATCACAGATATAATGGGTTTATCAGTAATGGTCCTAAGAAAAGTAAATGGCATACTTGATGGGACAATTGAAGAAACTTTAATTAAGGGATTATTTTTTTAAAAGTTAAGGGAAACAAACAAGGGATGGTGTTATCACTGGAGAGGTAGCAGGAGATCAGAATGTCACCATCCCTAGGTCTTAAGACACAGAAGGAGGGAGAAGTTACTAGAATGGTAAGAATAAGCTGTGATTGTGCAAGAGGGCTGTTGGACAGGAGCTGTGGCCTTTGGTAGAGGTAGTTGGGGAGATGGGAAAAAAAAAACCTTGCCTTAATTCATCTCCAACCTCTGATTTCTTACTTGTGCCTCCCACTGACTGACTCCCAACCTGAAGACAAAAGGCAGGGGAGCTCACGGCAGAATATAAAGTTACTCTTCTGGGGCATAATACAGGGCAGAGAAGGATGAAGAATATATCATATGAGGAAAATAGTAAATATCTAGCAAAGGGGGATAATATGTTATTCTTATGGTGTTCTGAGACTCAATTTCCAATGTTGGGGAGGGGGGTCCCCTCACACCAAAAAGCAATTCTCAGAAACCAGCACAGTGTCTGAGAATTCAACTCAATTCTGACACTCTCTACCCAGAGATAATAACCCAGATTCCACAGGTCCAGTCACACAAGACTGTCCTCTGCGGGCCCCCTTCACCCCCCGATCCCCCATGCCATCCAACTTCAGATACCAGTCACAAGCCCATGTGGTGACCTGTGCTTCTGATCAACTGGCTACAGAGTGGAGGTGCCAACAACCCCCTCTAACTTAGGATGCCAATTGCAAGTCCAAGTTCTGACCTATACTTCCGACCAACTGGCTATAAATCAGAAGTTCCCATGACCTCCTCCTTGGGTTCAATTAATTTGGTACAGTGGCTCACAGAACTCAGAAAATATTTTACTTACTAGATTAATGACTTATGATAAAAGGATATAACTCAGAAACAGCCAGATGGAAGAGATGCACAGGGCAAGGTATGGGGAAAGGGGGGCAGAGCTTCCACGCCCTCTCCAGGTGAGCCACTCTTCTCAAATCTCCACATGTGCACTAACCTGGAAGTTCTCTGGATCCTATCATTTTGCGTTTTTATGGAGGCTTCATTACATAGGCATGATTGATTAAATCATTAGCCACTGGTGATTGATTCAATCTGTAGCCCCTCTTTTCTCCTTGGAGGTCAGCTGATTGGACTGAAAGTTTTAACTCTCTAACCAAGTGGTTTGCTCCACTGGCAAGCGGCCCCCGTCCCTGGGTGCTTTCCAAAAGTCAACTCATTAGCATAACAAAACATCTTTATAACTTTCAATGTTTAGCAAATTCCAAGAATTTGGGGAGCTGGAAACCTGAAACTGTGGAGGAAGACCAAATACACAGGGGGAATATATTTTGGTCATCTGGCATTTCTCATAAATTCTTATAAATCACAATATTCTTATAATCACAATTTTGCAATTATTAATGTGATTTTTATCTTTTCACTTTATTGAAGTGGTTAATTCCTTTTCCAGCCAGAAGCAGACTGTTAAAGCAGAGAAGCAAATAGAAATAGGCCATCCTGCTCTTAGTCTCAAGGCTGATTCTTAGCCATGGGGAATGTATAATCTTGAGAGTCAGGTTTTGAGAACAAAGAAGTTCTCTTTTTTTTTTTTTTAACATCTTTATTGGAGTATAATTGCTTTACAATGGTGTGTTAGTTTCTGCTTTACAACAAAGTGAATCAGTTATACATATACATATGTTCCCATATCTCTTCCCTCTTGCGTCTCCCTCCCTTCCACCCTCCCTATCCCACCCCTCTAGGTGGGCACAAACCACCTAGCTGATCTCCCTGTGCCAGGCGGCTGCTTCCCACTAGCTATCCACCCTACGTATGGTAGTGTATATGTGTCCATGCCACTCTCTCACTTCGCCACAGCTTACCCTTCCCGCTCCCCATATCCTCAAGTCCATGCTCTAGTAGCTCTGTGTTTTATTCCCGTCCTAGAAGTTCTCAATTTCAAAAGTTACCTGTATAGTTAAAAAATGAATCTTAGAAGCTGGAATGCTGAATTTTGCCATTATCAATAATATAGAGAGGAAGGAAAATTTTTTCCAGTAGAGGCTGGCAAGAGAAGAGAGAGGAAGAAGCAAGAGTCAGAATTCTCACTTGTTAAACGACTCCCTGCATAGCTGAACCAAAATGGAGGACATTATGGGGAAAACATTCAAATAAATTTGGGGGGACATCTCAGAGTTTGACAGAGGGAGGATGGCTTAGTTTTTACACTTCCCAGGGCACAGGCAGAGAGTATTTTGTAAGTCCTGTGGCAAAGAGCTGTATTTAGCATAATAGTACAGAGAAAAATGATGGCACCCAGATAGTGACTCAGAAATGTGTGAGAAAGTTGTCCAAGTGGGTAAACCAGAGGACAGCTTCAAAGGGCCCTGTAAAATTAAGCACAGTGTAGGGAAGTCTGCTGTAATTCCTAGGCCTTTAAAGGTATCCCCCAAATTAGAAGAGGCTGAGGGTGGAATGAGTGAGTGGGCCACCATGAGAGGAACCTTATTATCCAAGGCTGTGGTCAGAACTGTAGAGCCTAGCATCATGCTCTAAAAGTTAGATTCAACCAGTTGCACCTCAGAAAATACCAGCACAAGAGGCCCAGATTCAAGACATGATCAACCAACTAACATCAGAGACCAGTGAAGGACACAGAGGAGAACATAATGATATAAGCCCATCTCTCAATCTCTGTGAGATCATATAAGCCTTCTTATGGGTGTGTGTGTATGTTTTCATGATACATATATATCACGACCAGCAGAGTGGGGACTGGAGAGAAAACACTACTTTCTCCTTGACAACCTGAGTTAACCAGAAAAATATTTTTTAAGAAGATCCTAAATTTCCTTTAGTGGGAAAGTTTAAAACTGTACCTCCACCAGTATTTTTCTTCTCTGGAGAAACAGAGAGAGATTTGATAAATATTTAGAAAGTAAAAATAATTGATTAGATTGGGATGATGGAGAAGATAGAGGTTAAGATTTCTAACTAGCTTCATGATTGGTTGGATGGTGGAAGGACCAAAAGAGAGAATATAGAAGAAGTAGCATATTTAGGTAGGACAATGATGAGTTCAAACACAGACACATTGAGATTGACTGTCTGTGGGACATCCAGACATCCAGATGGATATTAAGGCTTAAAGCAAAGGTCTAGGCTATGATTATAGACATGATAGTTAAACAGCTATAATGAATAGTTGCCATCAAAGAGTACTTATTTTGTGGCAAACCTCATGTGAAGCACTTTGCAAATGTTGACCCAGCTGATCAATACCAATAAAATAGTTACATTCAGGTTCAGAGGGGTCCAATCTCCTACATAAAGTCAAACAGCTATTAAACAGTATAGCTTAAGCTTAAAGTCCACTTTTATTCCAAACTCATGTTTTATGTAATACCTCCAGCCCTGAGAAACCACTAAGAGCAGATGTGAGGAATGAGGGGACTGGTGGGACAAGGGTAAATACCTGTGAAGTACCAGCATTTAAGGTGTGGGAACAGGAATAGGTGGCAATGAAGGAGTCAAGAGGAAAAAAAGCTAAAAAACCAAAGAAGAACCAGAAAAGTATACACCAAGATAATAGCCTTTTTCAAATCAGAGGTCAGAATCAAGGTTGTCAAATTCAATAAAGAGAAACTGGGCAAGCCCAGCAGCAATAGATCCTAAGATAGAGATGGTACATCCTAGACTGAGCTTGAGAATGACTAGAGAACACAAGCAACCTACATGAGCAAGAATCCCAGACCTTCACTTTTTTACTTACCATGGGTATACCAGTGCCCCTCTCAGCTCCCGCCTATGGCTGAAGGAGGAGGAGGAAAAAGCCTGAGCTTGGTTAATGGATGGATGACTTGAAACAGGGGTAAAAAAAAACTCGATGACGGCTGCACTATAGCTTCACCTGGGCATGGTTTGAGAGACAGTGGCAAGGAAATCTGCTCAAGAGACTGAGCTATAGATGATGCAGTTGGTGGAAGGAAAAGTGTTCCTAAGTTAGAGTATGTATGGACTAATCAGCAGTGGTGAACAGCCTGATCAGCTAGCTGCTCTTGGACCTGAAAGGAGAAAGACTGGAACATCAAAACAAGGAGGCTTGAGGTAGAGGTACATGGATGGAAATATGAGAGTGAACACAAGTGTGAAGATCATTGTATCATGTGTTAACACCCACCAGAGAGCTTCCATAATGGAAGAGGCTCTAAATAATGAAGTAGACAAAACTATTTGGCCAGCTAATATTAGACACATTTTGCTAGTTGCCTCCCTAGTGCTGGCATGATGAGCACACAAACCAAGTGTCCATGGTAGCAAAGATGAAGGCAACACTTGAGTCAATGTGAACACCCACTTACAAGGCCAATTTAGTTATATCTGCCTCTAAACCCCCACCTTGCCAGCAACATAGACCAATACTGAGACCTCAAAATGTCCCTATATCTTGAAGAAACCAACCAGCCACTTCAAGGCAGGCTGGCACCAAAATAATCGACAGTTTCAAGTAGTAGGCCAGGAACAAGACCATCAAATTCAGCAGAGAAAAATCAGGCTCCTTCTGTCCTAAAAGGGCCAGCAGGAATAGACGTCTATTCTAGGTCTGAGTTTGGTTGGCTCAACCAATACCACTATGTGGGACTTATACAATGCCCGGTCCTCAGGCATGGAATCCCACACAATATCCCATCTGATCAAGAAATACACCTTCCACTGAAGGAGGGGTTGATATGGGCCTGTGACCACAGTTCTACTGGTCTTTTCACATACTGCACCACCTATTAACTGCCAGCCTGATAGAGCAGTGGAATGGCCTACTAAAGATGTTGCTGATGGGCCAGGTCAGGCCTAATACCCTGAGAGATGGGGTACCATTCTTCACAATGCAGAATATGCATTAAATCAGAGACTTTTATATGGTGCTTTTCCTCCAGTAGGAAGTATACACGGGTCTATGAATCACTTACTATCACCTAATAAGCCACCTTGTGCTTCCTACCCCTGTAACCCTGGGCTCTGCAGGACCAAAGGTTTTGGTCTCCAAAGGAAGTTCAAACTACAGCCGCTATGTAGATGCTTTGGGATCCTTGTGTTCAGAGACCAGGAAGCAAGAAGAGGAATCACCATCTTGTTAGGGATAACTAGTCCCAGTCAGCAAGAGAAAGTAGGGTTGTTGTTACACAATGGGGACAGGGTGGAATGAAATATGTGCGAAGCTCAGGTGACCCAGTTGGGTGCCTTCTGGTACTCCTATGCTCAACTGCAACTGTGATTAGACGAGTGCAGTAATGCAGTCTGAAGAAGATATGGTTACCAGAGGCTCAGACCCCTCAGAAATGAAGGACTTGGTCATGCCACCAAGAAAGCAGAGGTGGCAGTTGAGAGTAAGGGGAATTTGAATGGAGAGTGGAAGAGGAAAACAAGTACCAGTTGCAGCCCCAAGACTAACTGCAGCAGTGGGGGCTTTAGTTTGCTCTGCTGACCTCTCTCTTCTGAGTTTCCTCTCAGAGCCCTGCAGGAGCTGCTGCTCCCCATGTATGTATAGAGAAGTGGATCTGGATGGCACAGGGTGTGGATTGTAGCTGACATGGAGATAAGCTGCCCAGATCCTCCTTGGAGAAAGTACCACCAGCTTCCAGGAGTATGGTAGCTGATAGCTTCCAGCTCTTAACTTCTTTAGGATCTGCCTAAGTCTTGAGCGAAGGACAAGATAGTCACCCAGACAATGACCGAACAAGTTCGTAGTACAAGGGCTTAGCCTTTTCTGTCCAAAGCGGCACTTCTCTAATGGTCAATCTTTGCTCTAGGTCTCTCTGTTGGGCTGGCAGAGACTTTTGTCAGGTTTGTATTGTGGTCTGACAATTTCCTCACCCAATGCTGCATCCTTCTTTTACTTTCGTAAGTGTTACTTCCCCATAAAACTTCTTTACTCCTAGCTCAGCTCAATGGCTGCTTCCCAGAGAACTCACCAGACAAGAAGGGAGGTGGCCTCTCTTCTGCTTCCTGCCTCCTTGCTTAAGCACCCATTAGACATTTGCCTGGAGGCCCTAGCTCTCTCTCAATCTGAATTCTTCTTGTGACTGAGTTTGTAACACAGGTCTACAATCTTCCTGGAGAAATGGACTCACACTTGCCAAGGTAAGTCCAAACCTCACACTTGCCAAGATAAGTCCCAAGGTCTAAACTGGGGAAGTAGCAGGAAGCTACTTTGTCCTGAGGACCCACCTTTGTTTTCCAAGTGAGAGTTACCTGGCAACCTTGTCCTGTAGGAGTTACTGGGCACTTACTTCCAGTTTTAGAGCTTGTGGCGAGTATCGCCCTCTGAGGAATGCGCCATTAAGACCCTCCTAAGCCTCAGGGCCCGATTGTACTCTCCTTGGTATGCATCCTGGACTTTATGGTATGAAAGTAAAAAAGGAGATGGCCTTTGGCCAGATCGCTCCAGGGACCTGCTCAGATACTGAGAGTCCCTGGTTGTTCCCTAAAGCTAGGAAAAGCAACCCTGGAGGGGAAGTTGGTGCCTTTGTGAAACAAGCAATAAACCCGCTCCGCGAGCTCCTCCCCAGAGCCAGTCCGCGCCTCGAGCAGCAGGATGTTCCAGGATGTTCGTGGCGCCGCGCCCCGGGCGCTGAGACCGAGCCCTCGAGACAGTGGCATTCCTTTCTTTTAGGGCACAATGACTGTGCAAAGTCCCTGCAGATATGGTGGCGACTAAGCCGAGATAAAAGACCAGTTCTATAGAACAATGTTTATACAAAGTTTCTGCTTTAGGGCACAATGACTGTGAAAAGTCCCTGCTTTAGGGGTATATATATGCCTATGCTTTGTTATTAAACTTGCCTTGCGACCATCAGTTGTTTGTGCCCTTCTGATCCCATACCTTGGTGCTTTCAGTTCCCTACCCCCTCTCGTCGATTGTTGCTGCACTTTGAGGACCCGCCTCGGCTGGCGGCAAGAGCTGATACTTTGATCATCATGTGTTTTATGTTTATTATCAACTGATTTAAGGGCTGAGGGAATAAATTAACTGGTATTCCAAACCTCTAACAACAAACGGGTAAAATACTTGCCTCAGCTCTTCTGTGGTGTGTTATATCTTGGGAACTTTAGATTAGCTTGGATGAGTTTGGATCAAAAGTCCTTTTAATTATTCAAGAGCAGTTAGCTTTTGGATCACTAGTGAGAGGTGTCTCATCTGCACCGTTTCATGCTTAGCCCTGGGATTCCTTAGTGTTCTTGTTTTCTCTCTCTGTCCATTTTCCCTCTTTCTCAGTTAACCAGGAGAAACTCCCAGTGAGAGAAAGTGTTAGCATGTTCTTTTCTAGTTTTCTTTCCTGCTCAGAAGGCCAGAAGCAATAGTCTTTCACTCTCATTCTCACTTTTATTTTCTCTTGAACAAAAATGTCTGCCCTCTTTGTATCAATTTCCAATTTATGTAGAAACTTTCTCTATTATGCTTTCTCTAAAGTGATTCATACATCATCCAGAATGAAATAGTTTGAATACACTTAAAAATTATTTTTGAGCACAGATTTAAAGTGGTTTCATGAACATATGGAAACTTGTGAAGAGATACTTGAAAAGTCCAAAATTCATTCGTTTACCCTCCCTCAAAGATCTTCATTATCCATACACTTGATTCACCAAATGCAAGACTTCTCTCCCTTTCCTTCAGATCCTCTCTCCATAGTCAACAGCAAATTCCTCCTTGGCTCTTCTGAAACATACGGTGGGGGAGGGTGAGGAGGAGGGAGAGAAAGAGCTTTGCTTCGGCATTCCAACCATCCGAAGAGCTTCTGCCTGGATCTTTCCCCAGCATAAAAAAATTCTACTTACATCTGTGTTCAAAAAATAGAGAAAATGTTCTGGAGTTGGAGAGTTGGAGAAGCTTACTACAGAACATGCAGAGAGGAAACAAAGTGTAAAGTTGAGCAAGTTTTATTGAGTCTCATCACTCTAGAAGCTGGTACCTAAATGAAACAAATATTTGTCTTCGTTTCTTTTCCACATTACAAAAGAAAAACAGACTAAATGAAAAAAACTTGTGAAGAAAAACCCAAACTATGCATTATAATAATTTAATACCTGTTTTAAATTGTATGATTTTTATTTCCAAAGCTTACTAGCAAAAATTAATCATTTATTATTTTTTAACTTGTTAGTTTTAATTCTTTTAGCTTTTCTTTTATTAACCTTCCTACTGATCTGTAACATACGTATAGAAAATTGCATTGCAATATACATACAGAAACATATAGGAATATACAGAAACAGGTATAGATCAAAGAATTTTCATGAAGTCAACACACGCAGAAAGTTGTCTCAAGCCTGCTTCATTCACTGTCCTCCTGCCCAAAGGAAAACCGCTATCCTGATTTCTAACATCATAGGTTGGTTTTGCCTATTTTAATATTTTATATAAATAAACTCACACTGTATGAATTCTTTTCTCTTTGGTATCTTTGGCTCGACATCATGTTTGTGATCTTCGTCTATGTTATTGCATTTAGCAGATAGTTTATTTTCATTGCTAGATGTAATGGTAATGATTGTTTATAATAATTGATTATATTACACTTATTTATTTCCAAATTTGTGATTTTACACTCTTCATATGTCTTTTGGTGCATATATACGGACACAGTCTTGGGTATATATCTAGGAATCTAATTTTTCTATAATTAGGTATGTGTATCAAATTTAGTAGATAATGAAAACCAGTTTTCCAACATGGTTGTACCAATTTACATTTTTACCATTAATAAAAGAGATATTCAGTTATTCTACAACTGAAAATTTTAGTCATTCTGGTGAGAACAGGAGAGGAGAGTTTGGGGCAAAAATATTGAAGTAAATAATGGCTGAATGTTTTTCAAATTTCATGAGAACTATAAGCTCACAAGTCTAAGAAATCTGATATTCCCCAAGCAGCAGAAATGCAAGGAATATCACATGTAGGCACATCATAATTAAGTTGCTAAAAAACAACATGAAAATACTAAAAGTATCCATTCCCTGCAAAAAAAACACTTTAAAAATGGGAGAACAATAATAGGAACTACTGCTACATTCTCAAAAGAAACAATGAAAGCCAAAAGGGAGTGAGAAGATATCTTTAAAATGGTTAAAACCCCAGAATTCCATAACCAGTGAAAAAATTCCTCAAAAATCAAGGTGGAATAAAGACATACTCAAATAAGTAAATTCTAAAAGAGTTTGTGGTCAGCAGGTCTACACTGTAATAAATATTACAGGAAGTTCTTTAGGGAGAAGCCAATGGTAGTAAATGGTAACTCAAATTTACACACAACATGAAAATTTCCCAAAAGGTAAACATGTAAGTAAGTCTAGAATAACTTCATGTTTCTCCTTGAACTGCTTTCAAAGATAACTGACTCATTAAAGCAATAGTAATAATATATTCTAGAGTTTATA
Source organism: Physeter macrocephalus (assembly GCF_002837175.3). NCBI lineage: Eukaryota > Metazoa > Chordata > Mammalia > Artiodactyla > Physeteridae > Physeter > Physeter macrocephalus. The sequence goes on along the minus strand of NC_041217.1, from coordinate 79,259,889 downwards.
TAAATATAGGAGATGCATGACAGAAATTGTACACAAAGGTGGGAAGGGAGCAAAATATATACTGTTGTAAGTTCTTACTTTCTATGTGAAATGATATAATATTAATTCAAAATAAACTTCTATTAAATAAAGGTACAGATAGTAAATCTTAGATCAAACATTAAAAATAAAAAAGAGGTATAATGAAAAAGCCAATATAAGATGTAAAATGGTACAGAGTAATGACTGCTCCATTAATGAAAAAAAGGCAAGAAAATAGAAGAAAGGAATAAAGAAAAGATAAGAGAAATAAAAGACATACAGTAAAACTAGTAAACCTAAACTAAACAATATAAATAATATGAAATGTATGTGAACTAAACACTCCAACAAAAGGGCAGAAATCGTTAGACTGAATAAACAAACAAGACCCACCTACCTGCTATTTATAAAAGCTGCACTTTAAATAAAAAAGACACACATGTTTTAAAAGTAAAAGAAAGAGAAAATATACACTATGCAAATGTTAATCATCAGAAAGCTGGAGTGGCTATAGTAATTCGAGACAAAGTAGATTTCAGGCAAAGGAGAATTATCAGAAGGAAAGAGGAAATTTTCATAATGAGAAAAGGGTCAATTCATCAAAAATATGTAATAAACCTACATGTATGTACAACTAATTACAGAGCTTCAAAATGCATGCAGCAAAAACTGATGAAACCAAAGGTAGAAAGAGACAAATCCACAATTACATTTGATGATTTTAGCTCTATTTCCTAAGTAATTGATAGACAAAAAGACAAAATTTAATAAGGATGTAGAAGATTTAAACATTACTACCAACCACATTTGATAGTTATAAAACTTTAGACCACAAAATGCAGAAAACACATTATTTTAAAGTGCCAGTGGAACATGAACCAAGGTTAGATTATATTCTAGGTCAAATCTCAATAAATTCAAAACAAGTGAAACTACGTAGAGTATGTTTTCTGACAACAATGATATCAAATCACAAATCAATAACAGTAAAATTATCTGGAAAATGGCCAAACATTAAGCAACACATTTTAAGATAACTGAAGAGCTAAAATAAAAACTAATAAGGGAAATTAGAAAATGTTTCAAACTGAAGGATAATTAAAATACAACATATCAAAACTTGTGCAATGCAAGTTGCATTGAGGGAAATTTTACAATTTTAAATACTTGTATAAAGAATAGAGAAATATTTTAAAATAAACTTCTCTCTAAAGAAGGAACAATAAAAGCAAATTAAACTCATTATAAATGGAAGGAAATAAAAAGATATCAGTGGACATTCATGGCATTAAAAATGGACAAACAATAGAGAAAATTAATGGAAAAAACCCTCTTTGTAAAGGTCAACAAAATTGATAAAATATTAGCTAGGCTGTTCACAAAAAGAGAAAGAGAAAGAAGACACAAACTACCAATATTAGAAAGGGTTGAAAAATACAATAAAAGAATATTTTAAATAATTTTATGCCAATACAGTTGACAACTTAAAGAGAATGACAAATTCCTTAAAATGTAAATAATCAAAACTAAAAGAGAAGAAACAGAAAACCTTAATAGCCTTGTAACTACTAAAAATTGAATTCATAATGAAACACCTTCATAATTAAACACACACACACACACACACAAGCTTAACTGGTGAATTCCCTCAACATTTATTTAAGAAATAACCTAATTCTACCATTACTTTCATAAAGTAGGAGAGGAGGGGACACTTCCTAATAATTCATTACTCATTCAGTTCATCATTACTCTCTTTCCACAACCAAACAAAAATATTAAAACTAATATGCTTCATTAACATACACTCAAAAATCTTAACAAAATATTAGCAAACCAAATCCAGCAAAATATAAAAAACAACGTAACATGATGAAGTAAGACTTATCAGAATAAAGGAGAAAAACCATATGATCTTCCTAATAGATGTGGGGAAAAACATCTGACAGGATTCAACACCCAGACTTGTAATAGATGAAATCTCCCTCAACAATGGTAGACAGCATCTATTAAAAAATCTATAGCCAATGTTACATTTAATGATGAAAGACTGAGCATTTTCCTTCCAATATTGGGAAAAAGGCAAGAAGGTCTGCTCTCTACCTCTATGCAAAACTTAACTAGAGTTCCTAGCCAGTACAACTAGATGAAAAAATAAATAAAAGACAAACAAAATGGAAAGAAAGAAGTAAAAATATATTTATAGATGAGATAATCAGGTACATAGAAAATTCTAAGGAATCTATGGAAAAAGCTACTGGAACTAATGAGTGAATTTAACAGGATCACAAGATATAAGGTCAATAACAAACTTTTTTTTCCCTATAATATTAATAAAAACTTGGAATACATAGTAAAAAACAGTATCATTTACAGTATGTTAAAAGTCATAAAATGTTTATGATAAATTAACAAAATATATGCAAAATCTATTCATAAAAATGTATTGAGAAAAATTAGAGGATCTATATTAGTGAACAAATATGTCATGTTCATGTATCAAAAGGTTAAATATTATTCAGATTTCTGTTTCTCCAAATGGTCTATAGCTTCAATCCAATACCAATAAAAATCCCAGCTATCTTTTCTGTAAAAATGTCCAAGCTAATTCCAACATTTATACAAATGATCTAGACTAGCCAAAGTAATACAAAATAAGAACAAAACTGGAGGACCTACACTACCTGTGTTTAAGTTTTTAATAAAATGACAATAATTTTATTAATGCAAAGATAGACAAATTGGTTAGTGAAACACAATGGAGAGTCTAGATAAAGACCTATAATTACATGGCCTATGATTTTGTCATAGTCAACAAAGCAATTCAGTGGGGAAAGGAAAGACATTTCAACAAATGTCACTGAAACAAGAGGATATTCATTAAACAAGAAACTCAACCTTTTTTTTTTACACCACACAAAAAAAATTTATTCAAGAAATATCATTGCCTTAAAGATAAAAACCGGGCTTCCCTGGTGGCGCAGTGGTTGAGAATCCGCCTGCCGATGCAGGGGACGCGGGTTCATGCCCTGGTCTGGGAGGATTCCGCATGCCGCGGCGGGGCTGGGCCCGTGAGCCATGGCCGCTGAGCCTGTGCATCCGGAGCCTGTGCTCCGCAACGGGAGAGGCC
>NC_041217.1:79147829-79256654 GCF_002837175.3 Physeter macrocephalus | reverse complement strand
CACTGAGCCTGTGCGTCCGGAGCCTGTGCTCCGCAGTGGGAGAGGCCACAGCGGTGAGAGGCCCGCGTACCGCAAAAAAAAAGAAAAAAAAAAGATAAAAAAGATAAAAACCACAACTATAAAGCATATAGAAAAAATATTGGAGAATATCTTCAAGACTTTTGTCTTGGCAAAACTTTCTTAGATTGGTCTTAGTACTAACTGTAGAAGAAACAAAATTAATAAACAGGACCTCTTCAAAATTCAAAACTTTTGCTCATCAAAATTCACCATTAAGAAAAATAACAGGCAAGCCACAAACCAGGAAAAATATTTCAATAGATATATTATAAAGGCCTTTTTTCAATAATATAAGACAACCCATTAAAATGGGTAAAATATTTAAACAGGCACTTCACAAAAAGAGATAGAAATGGCCAACCAACATGTAAAAAATATGCTCATCATTATTAGTCAGTAGATAAATGCAAATTAAATCCTAAATGAAATATTATCATAGACCCCTAGTAGGGCTAAAATGAAAAATATTTACAACACCAAATATTGGAGAGTCTGTAGAAAAAGAACTCTTACACATTACTGAAGGCAATGGGACAATGGTACTATCACTTTGAAAAAAGATTGGGCGGTTTCTTATATAGCAAAGCATATACCTACCCTATGACTCAGCAATTACACTTCTAGATATTTATCCAAGTGAAATGAAAACACATAACCACAAAAAGTCTTGTATGAAAATGTCATAGCAGCTTTATTCATAATAGCCAACTGAAAACAGCCCAAATGTCCATTACGGAGAGAATATATAAGCAAACTGTGGTATATTCATTTAATGGAATACTACTCAGCAATAAAAAACAAAGGACTGGTACATAGAACAAAATGGCTGAATCTCAAAATTATATGCTGAAGAAGACAAAGAGTACATACTGATATGTACTGGTATGATTCCATTTACAGGAAACTAGAAGAAAAAATTAACACATGGTGAAAGAAATCTGAACAGTGACTGCCTCTGGCAAGTCAGACTTGACAGAGTGTGACAGGGGTGAACTTTCTAAAGTGACTGAAATATTCCACCTTTGATAGGGGAGTGGGTTACATGGGTATATGCACTTGTAAATACTTAAACTCACAATTTAAGATTGTACATTTTACCAGATGCTAATCATACCTTCATAAAAACAATGTAAACAAATCTCCTACATGATTGTAGGTTTACTATTTCTTCTTTTATGTTTTTTCAACATTTGCTTTCTATTTTTTTTGAGGCTATGACAGGCGCTATATATATATATATATATATATACACACACACATATGTGTATGTGTGTTACCAATGAATTGTTTAATCATCATGAAATGTGCTTTATTTCTATCTTCCTACCCTAAAATAAAAAATAAAACCTATTTGTCTGTTTATTGCAATCACTCCTTTGGTTAGTGTTTATGTGTTTGTATTTTCCATTCTTTTACTTATAACCCTTGTGTATTGTCATTTTAAAGGTATGTTTTATATAGAACATATAGGTTTTTTTTAAGTTCAGTCTGATAATCATAATATTTTATTAGGAAATATTTGTACTCTTTGCACTTGATGTAATTACTGATATATATGTGTTTCAGTCTATACCTTACAATTTGTTTTCTACTAGCTTCATAAATTCTGTGTTCCCTTTTCCCTCCTTTCTTTTTTTTTTGGATTAATAATTCTTATTTTTAAAATTTTCCCCTCTATGAAATTGTAAAATTTTATAATTGTTCTATTTTCTTTGTCTTTTAATTATAATTTTTGGGTTGAGACATTTCAAGCATACAGTTGGTAGGTAAACTCACCTACAAACTTTCTAAAATCTTAACATTTTGCTATATTTGATTTAATCTTTATTCTGAATTTTAAAGGTATACATACAGTTGAAGTCTCCTGTATTAATTCTCTTTTTAAGTATTTATTGCTGTGACACAGTTTATATGAAACTGAAATGATTGGGGAGTTTCTCTCTTACAAAGAATTATTTCAAACTTCACATACTTTCCAAGAAGAATAGTTGTCTCTTTTCTTCAGTGAGGAATACATATTTAAATTACACGATTGGGCTTCCCTGGTGGCGCAGTGGTTAAGATGCCACCTGCAAATGCAGGGGACACGGGTTTGAGCCCTGCTCCATGAAGATCTCACATTGCCACGGAGCAACTAAGTGCATGCGCCACAACTAATGAGCCTGTGCTCTAGAGCCCACGAGCCACAACTACTGAGCCCAGGTGCCACAACTACTGAAGCCTGCACACCAAGAGCCTGTGCTCCACAACAAGAGAAGCCACTGCAATGAGAAGCCCATGCACCGCAACGAAAAGTAGTCCCTGCTCACTGCAACTAGAGAAAGCCCACGTACAGCAACAAAGACCCAATGCAGCCAAAAATAAATAAATTAAATAAATAAATAAATCACAGGATCTATTTCTCCCCACTGACTGTGCTTCATGTAGACATACTGCCTACTAAAAGGAAGGCAACAGAAAATGACTGTTTCAGTTACTGACATAGAAGGACATACAACTAGCGCTGAGTGCTTTTTCTTTTCATTTCTTGCTTGCATCTTTTTATTGAGTCTCACCATTCTCTGTCAATTATTTCCTACTCCATAATGCTCCAGAGATACAACCATTTCCCTGTCAAAGAGACCTTTTTAAAAAGGAACAAAGGCTGAGGCAATAAACTGTCCAAAAATATGGTCCTCTTGTACATGAATTTTCAGTTTCCAAAGCCCCTTTACACAATCTTAGTGAACTCTCAAGACAACCCTGTGAGGTAGGCTGAGTAGATTTTATTCTCCCTATTTACACATGTGAAAATTGAGAGTTCTACAGAAATCCTTGCTTAACATCACAAGCCCACTAAATGAGGAAATTGCGACTGAAACAAAATTCTATAAAGCTCTTTCCACTGACCACATTTTAAGTGACCTTTTAAGAAAGCATCAAAGTGTGCCTTCCATGCTGCCCTCCTAAACCTAACTTAAACCTCTCCTAAGCCCAAGCCCTAACAGGCTGCTACATCCTTCTCAGAGCTACCACCTGCTCCCACACCTACAGCACTTCTCCATCCCGTTCTTTGTTCTGGCACCCATACCACACACCTCTTCTGGTCCTCACCATTGCTTAACAGCCCAGCTTCTCATTCCCTTGGGGTTCTGTTTTTTGCTGGGTGACAGTATATAACTTGATAAATTGATAGCCAGGGACTTTTTATTACCACCTGGTACCCAGAACACATGCTGGCATTCTGAACGCAGGGGAGATAACATCTTTAGTCAAGTCAGTAACCATGACGATGGACACTTCAGTGTCAAAAGAACAAAGATGAACACAAACACAGTTCAATCCCATTGGGTAAAAGACCCATTAGAAATAGTGGTCAAAGACATAGATTAAGCATACTCTGTGAACTTGGAGCCCCAAGGAAATGGAAAAGTTTCTGCTTGCCTACATCCTATATGGTTCCCTATACTGCAGGCTATTTGAAAAGCTGAATGCCAGTTGAATGGAATCTGTTTGATGATGATGAACTCTCATTCTCCTCAACTTTCCTGATATCTCAAGGTTCCCAACCTGGGAAAGATATCACATCTTATTTTTTTTCCAGCCCTTAGTTCCACAGGTAATAAGGTCCCTAGTTATTCCCATAAAGCAATGAGATTTCTCTCCACTCTTAGGCTGTCCATGTCTCTGGAGGTGTAATTTAATCCATGGTTTAAAAAAATGCTATAAAAAATGTATAAATGAGTATAAATGAGTCGTTGGCTCACAGAAGAAAAACCTTTTCAGCATCAACTAAGGGCAAAGGATAGGTTACAAACAACAACAACAAGAATAGGACCTCTGTGTAATGAATAAGCACATTCTTTTCTTTGACAGCTAGCTCTGAATCACATATCCTTTGGTGTTAAAAGTTTCATTTCATACTGTGACAATAAACTGGAACTGATCTGAAGTTTCTTCTTCCAAAGGTTTTCCTATACCTCAGCCTCAACCTTCAATTTGTTCTTTTTCCTATCCCTTTTGTCTCTTTTTCCACTCTTCAGATTGTGAATTTCCTTTAGCAGGCTGTTTTCTACCTGGTCAGATTTTTGTTGAATACCCAAGAGACTCATGTAATTCTGATCAGTGCTGATGAATTGAGTAAAGTTACTAATCATTAAGTGAAAGTTACTCCAGACAAAGGAGGAAGGGGATTGAGAGGAAAGATGAGGCAGGTTCAAGATGACTCTTGAACTTGGCGGATTTCAGACAAAAAACAGCTATATGCAAAACATGGGTGTAATGGAATACATTAATTGCTGTCATCAGGATTTTAGATGCACTGGAGAGTTGCTGGAAGTCCTGACATGTAGAATTATTAGGAATACCCTCTTAAGAAGAGGAGCTAAGCACTGATTATAAAAGGTGCATGAAGGTCAGACCTCAGGGTAGTGCTACAGACAAGTGTCCACTACACCTTTATCCCTGTCATCCGTATCACAAATTTCTGGCTCTTTCATTATCCTGCCTTAAGGGACCACCAGACCAGGGTGTCTGACTCTTTACCACTTTTCTGCCTGTCTAACTTGCTAACTAAGGATCACATTTGTTGGTATTATGTAACAGCAACTATGATTTAAAACTCAATACTATGTAATTTTGTAAAATTATAAACTGTTGAGTTTTAAAATCATGGGCCCTCAGTTTGTTATCCACCCACCCTAGAATAATAGGTGAAATATTGTTGGATTTTCTATATAAATCTAAGGAGATTTTCCACTTTTTAAAGCACACATAGACTGTTTTTTAAAAACTGACCATATTTTAGTCCATAAAGCAAGTCTCAATAATTTCCAAGGATGAGTGTAATATAGACCTCACACTCTAACCACTAATCAAATAAGTTAAAAATCAATGACAAAAAGAAAAAGAATGTAATAACCCACTTCTAAATAACAGCTAGGTTGGCAAAGATTTAACAGAATTTAGAAAATAAGTAGAAGTAAAGGGAAATTACAATACTACATATGAAATATTCTGGAATACAGCTAAAGCAGTATTTATAGAGAAATTTATAGCTTTAATGTTAATGCTTATATTCAAAAATAAAAAACACTAAAAAGTAATGGGCTAACATACAACTTAAGAAGAAGGAATGACAGAATAAAACCAAATATATTAATACAGGAAAAGTTAATAAAGAATATAAATCAATGGAATAGAAAGCAAAGAAGCCCTAAAGAAAGACCTCCACATTGTCCAGATTGGGTTCAGTTATTTTTCCTAATTAAGTTTACTTTGTTCTAGAAGTCAGTTAAACTACCAGTGGATCACTTTTATTTTGTGATGGCTTGATTTTAGACTTCACAAAGATTGGCCTTTATAAGGTTTTTCCCTTAGCCTTAAGGTCAGTATTTTAGTCATGAGACATAATCGTTATGCCTAAAGAATGGTCATTGTGTGGTTTCAATGGCAAGTCCAAGCCTCTCTAGCTGGACTTAAACTCTAAACCTTGGTCTTCCCTGCACTGGAAAGGCTGAAATATCTGCTCAGCACCATCAGCCTTCCAACTGTTGTTTTTTTCCTTGTACTCTTTCCTTAAACAAGCACAATTCAGGAGTCAGTCAGGGTTTGAGGAGAGCTGATTTGTAGATTTGGGGGATCCTGCCACTGTGGCATATTATTTTTTAGATTTCTTTTCTGTTCTCTGTCTCCTCAGGTTACTTAAGACGCAGCCTCCTGTTTGAGCTCTTTCTCCTTAGCACCACATAGATTTGGAGTTACCCTTAGAAGAAAAGCCTTATAAATGTGAATCTCACCCAGTGTAGTCCCCTTCAGTCAAGTGTAAAAGTCCTTTCAGCTTTTGATTACCTCTGGTCACTCTCCAGTGCTTTATAACAGTTGATTTCTATATTTTGTGCAGAGTTTATAATTGTTATTGGCAGGATGGTTAATCTGATGCAAACTACTCCACCACTACTCCAACCTGAAATCAGTTCTTATGCTCGACAAACTTAGAAAATGGTATGCTTCCAATGGATTCTTAAATAAATTCAGTATGTAAAATAACAATTCTACTGCAGCATATCTAATATTGGGGATACTTCAGACATTGTTCCAAACTTACATGTCTCTGTTGAAACTCAACAGAGTTGAAACTGTTGTCCTTCAAAACTTTTACTCTACTACCTCTTGCATGAAATACTCCCCAAATTTTAAAAAACTATTCACCAGGAACTAAATGTTTAATAGACATAATTATTTTTCAACGCTCGCTACAACCTAAAAGGGAGATAGTATTTCAATGCTCATGTTATAGCTGAAGTCAGTTTATAGAGAAAAAATATGTACAATGTTACACATCTTAGAAATTAAGAAATCTGGGATTTGAATCAAGTATTCTGTATATACTCTTGGACATTATGCTACTGCCTCTTGGCATAACTCTCCAACCAAAAGTGATCTCTCTTTTCTTTAAATTCCCTTAGCACATTAAATCCTTTTGGCCATTAATCATACTCTGCTTCATTATTGAAGTGTGTTTCTATTCCTCTGTGGACCTTGAAGTCAGAAGCCATATCTGATTCATGACCTTCCATGAGAAATTGTAAAAGAGACTTGGATTCAAATCCCACTCTATCACTACTGGATGACCTTGTACAAAATCATATAACCTTTCCAATTTTTTTCCACTCATAGAGCAGAGACCATAGCACTACATATGTTTATTGTAAAAATTAAGTAAGATAATGTACTAGACTCACAGTAATCATCAATAAGTTGTAGCCATTATTATTAAAGTTCCTTGGAGGTGTTTTCTCATGTAACATCTTATTTAATCACCACAACCATTAAGTCGTATCTCCATTTTCCAGAAGAGAAAACTGATGCTTTACAGGGGCAGTACACTTTCAGTAACTGTTTCTGACTGAATGACTCTCAGCATGGCCTTTAAATGCGTCTCCAGACACAGATTCTTGCACTAATAAGGAAATCTTGCCCACCTTCCCCCTTACATGGGGGCAAGGTGAAAGGTTGGGTAGCAGCTCTCAAATCAATCTTTGAAAGTGAAAGCAGTTGACCCTTTGCCAGCATTCTCTGATCTAATTGACTTCCCGCAGTGAAACCTTTATTTTGAAACAGGATTCCAGAGCCACCACTGGCTAAAAAGACAAAAATAATGTCGTTAACTCTGTTTATTTTGCTTGGGATAAAGTCTCCTGAACTCATAACAAATGTCCTCTTGTTAGCAAATGGAAAGGTATAATTAAGAGGGCTTTTCCACCACTTTTAACGAGATTTGTTTCCTCTGTACCTCACTCTCTCATTTTTTTTAATGAGATACCAATTTCCTCCTGCCCAGCACTCACAGATACTTTAAGCAATAAAACAGAGAGCTTTGATATTCATCTTCATGTGAAGTTTTGGTATTAATTTATTCATCTGTGACCTGCTCCACACTCTTCTTGCGCTAAATGGCCTGTTAATCTTTAAAAATTAACAAGGTATCTCAGGCCAAAATATGAACAGAAAAGGGAAAAAAAATGAGAGAAGGAGGTTAGGGAATGGAAAGAGGGTTTCTGCTTAGGGTAGTGTGGAAACATTGATATTTTCATCCAGCTGCTTTCAACTTCAGCATCTTCTCGAAATACAGGCCCACAATGAAGACTTTTTCCTGGTTTCCTGCAACCTCTCTCCAATTAAGATCCAAGTGTAACCCAGTCTGCCCAAACTGGGAAGCTGGTTGGGGCCTGGCTGACGTAAATAGAGACCTTGCTGTGGGGCCATGAGCAGCAGGAAGCTCTTGGAAGATGTGTAGGCGGTGAAGGGCAGAGAGAAGGGCCTTCATAAAGGATGTAGAATCAGCCCAGCCCAGCCTGCTGCCTGCCATCTGGAGAGAGGCAGCCTTGGCAGATCGGGCAGCAAACTGCTTACTTATGAAAAGTTTTTTTTTTTTCTTTTTAAAAAAAAAATAACTTTGATAGCTCTTTAAGACTTTCAGAAATCCTGGAGCTGAGTACAAAGATTAGATTTGCACTCAGCAAAAAACTATGTACCTTGTTCTACGTATGTCTTGCCCCTCCTTACCAAAAACCCCTGTTATGTACTGTGAGTTGGAAACATGGGACCTGATTAAATCAGATGAACTGTTTCTAACACAAAATGCACTTGCTTCCACTTTAATCTGTGATTGCACTTTTGTTTCTCCTCTGCGTAAACAGTTTTTAAAATCATCATCATAATTATGCTTCACTTTTTAAAAACTGAATTATTGAGATATAATTCACGTACTGTAAAATTTACCCATGTAAGGTGTACAATTAATAGTTTTAGGATATTTGGAAAGTTGTGCAAACATCACCATAATCTAAGTTTAGAACACTGTCTTCATCCTAAAAAACACCCCTCAGTCCATTAGCAGTCACTCCCCACTTCCCACCCACCCTGCAATCCCAACCCTAGGCAACTACTAATCTCCCATCTCAATAGATTTGCTTATTCCAGACATTTCATATAAATTGAACCATAAAATATATGGCTTTTTGTCACAGGCTTCTTTAAATTAGCATAATGTTTTCAAGGGTCACCCATGCTGTAGCATATATCAGTACTTCATTCCTTTTTTATAGTCAAATAGTATTTCATTGTATGGATATACCACATTTTATTTATCCATTCATCAGTTGATGGATATTTAGGTATTTTTTCTACTTTTTGGCTATTACAAATAATGCTGTTGTGAACACTCAAGTTTTTGTGTGGACATATGTTTTCAATTTTGGAGGCAGTCAAATTGCTGAATCATTTGGTCACTCTATGTTTAACATTTTAAGGAACAGCTTCTCTCACTTTACATTCACACCATCAAGGTGTGAGGGTTCTAATTTCTCTACATCTCCTCAAGACATTACTATTATCTTTGTGATGGCAGTTATCTTAATATGTGTGAGGTGGTATCACTGTCACTTTGTCTTTCCTTAATAGCTAATGAGCATTTTTTCATGTCTTCTTTGCTTAGATGCTTATTCAAATCCATTGCCCACTTTTTAATTGGGTTACTTGTCTTTTTAGTACTGAATTATAAGAATTCTTTACACATTCTAGATATCAGTCCTTTATCAGATACGTAAGTTCCAAATATTTTCTCTCATTCTGTGAGTTGTCTTTTCATGTTCTTGATGGTTTGATTTGCACCACATAAGTTTTCAATTTTGATAGGTTGAATTTACCTATTTTCTCTTTTGTCACTTACGCTTTTGGTGTCATTTAAGATTCAAGGTCATAGAGATTTATTCTTATATTTTCCTCCAAGAGTTTTATAGTTTTAATGCTAACATTTATGTCTATGATCCATTTTGAGTTAATTCTATATTTGCCAAGAAGGGGTCCAACTTCATTCTTTTGCATGTAGAAATCCAGTTGTCTCACCAATATTTGTTGAAAAGATTATTCTTTCCTCACTGGATTGTTTTGGTACCCTTGTTGAAAATTAATCACTTATAAACAGAAGGGTTTATTTCTGTACTCTCGATCCATTCCATTGATCTATATATCATCTATCTTTATTCCAGTACCACACTGTCCTGAGTCCTGTAGCTATACACAAGTTTTGAAATCATAAAGTGTGCGTCCTCCAACTTTGTTCTCCTTTTTATTTTGGCTATTCTGGGTGCCTTGAATTTCCATGTGAATTCTAGGATGAGTTTACCAATTTCTTCAGATAGGGAAGCTGAGATTTTTTACACACATCATACTGAATATGTAGCTCAATTTTAGGAGCACTGCCATTTTAACATTATTAGATCTTCTAATCCATGGACACAGGATGTCTTTCAATTTATTTAGATCTTTGAACTTTCTTCAATGATGTTTTGTAGATTTTAGTATAAGTCTTGAACTTCTTTCCTTAAATTTACTAAGTATTTTCTTCCTCTTGATGCTATTATAAATGGAATTGTTTCATTAATTTCAGTTTTGAATTGTTTATTCCTTCTGTATGGAAATACAATAGACTTTTGTATAATGATCCAGTATCTTGCAATCTTGCTGGACATGTTTCTTAGTTATAATAGTTTTTTAAGTGAATTCCTTAGGATTTTTTCCATCTATGATCACATCATCTACAGAGACAGTTTTATTTTTTCCTTTCCAACCTGGACACCTTTCATTTCTTTTTCTTACCTGATTACCCTGACTAGAATCTCCAGTACAATGTTGAATAGAAGTGGTAAGAGCAGACTTCTCTTGTTCCTGATCTTTGTTGTGTATCTTTCATACAGGCCCTTTATCATGGTGAAGAAGTTCCCTTCTACCCCTACTTTTTTGAGTGATTTTACAAGGAAGGTGCTGTCTTTTGTCAAAGGCTTTGTCTGCATCTATTGAGGTGACCATGTGGTTTTCATCTTTTTTCCATCAATATGATGTATGTCACTGATTTTTGTATTCCTGGAATAAATCATGGTGAATAGTCCTTTTTGAATGATGCTAGATTTGGTTTGCTAGTATTTTGTTGGAGATACTTGAACCCATATTCATATGGGATATCCGTCTACAATTTTATGTTCTCATTATATCTTTGCATATTTTTAGTATCAGGGCAATACTGACTCATAAAATGAGTTAGGAAGTATTCCCTCCTCTTCTGTTTTTCTAAGAATTTATGAACAGTTGTATTAATTCTTCTTTGAATGTTTGATAGAATTCACCAGCAAAATGAATATGGGCCTGGGCTCTTCTTTCCGGGAAGTTTTAAAATTACTAATTAAATATCTTCATTTTTTATAGATCTGTTCACATTTTCTATTTCTTCTTGAGTCAGTTTTGGTAATGTGTGTTCTTCTAAGAATTTTCCATTTTTTCTAAGTTATCTAGTTCATTGGCATACATTTATTCATAGTACACCATTATAATCCTTTTCAATCTTTAAGGTTGGTCGTGATGTCCCTTCTTTCATTCCTGATTTTAGTAATTTGTTTCTTTTTTTTCCTGGGTCAATATAGCTAAGTATCTGCCAATTTTGTTGATCTTTTTAAAGAAAACCCTTTTGTTTTGTTGATTTTCTCTATTGTTTTTATATTATGTATTATGCTCTACTTTTAATATTAGTACCCTTTAGCTTAAAACATACACTCACACCTAGCCACTTGCAACTCCTATCCCAGCTGTCCTCTTCATTGATATCCTGTACTCCATGTCACCCAGGCTGATGTCACTTGGAGAAATGTGGGTTACACTAGCAGTCATGTCCCATTACTGTCAGTCTCTCAAAACAACCACACAGCCCATCTGCACTAAACAAAAGAAAAGAAAGAACTAAGGGAGAATTGGGGAAGACAGACTCACCATTTTTTTTGGTGGCTTTTGTTCCGTGACTTTCAGAATTGCTTCCTGTCTTGTTCCTTGACTTTATACCTGACACCACTTGTTTGATAAACTGATTCAGCTATTGTCCAACACTGGGAATGCCAAATACCTGGCATGCATACCATCTCTGTCCCTTGCCCATGGAAGATACTGATAATCTTATCATTTTTTCTAAACTCAGATGTGGCCTTACAGTTCTCAACACAGGGAGATTCCACATAACCACTACCAAAACCTATGGCACAGTGATTGTAATCCTAGGCATTTATACAATATAAATACATATATATGTTAACGAAAGACATATACTAGAATTATCACATCAACACTATTTGTAATAGCCCTACAGAGAAAACTGCCAAATACTCATCAACAGCAGATTGAATAAATCAGTGTGGTATCTTTACAAAATGGGCTACTATACAGCAATGAGAATGAACACTCTACAACTACTTTGGACAATATAAATGATGCTTACTAACATAACACTGAACCAAAGAAACCAAACATGAAATAGTACATATTGTAGGATTCCATTCATAGATTAAAACCAAGCAAAACAAATCTATGCTATTAGAAGCCAGGATAATTGTTACCCTTGGGAGGAAACTGCAAAGAATCACGAAGAATAATTTTCCACCTGGAGGATGGAAAATTTCTCTTTCTTGATATGACGCTCAGTGTCACCCAGAGTGTTCTGAGTTTGTGAAAAATCTTCATCCTGTAGTCTTTATGTAAGTATTTCTCTGTATGTGTATATATTTAATAACACGTTTTTAACAGTTTGGTTTACTCATCTCCCTAAGCAGATAGTGAACTTCTCCAGTTTTCAGAACTATGTTTTTATTTCATTGAATCTCCTTTGGATTTAGGCCAGTGATGGAAACATAACAGAAACGTGTTTGCTTTACTTATTTGCTATTCCTGCTCTACATTTCAAGTATTCCAGTCCCACTTCTTGGTATCTGGCCTGTATCTGATTCTGTAATTATCCTTTATCCACAGGGTACAATATTTCTGGAAAATTTTGTAACTTATTCTAACCCAAGCTAACTCCATGGTGTCCCTACTCACATTCTGGTTCCGATTTTTGATACCACAACTTTCTCCCTTTGCTGCCAGACCTTGATAAACTGTGGGGGTAGGACTACTCCCTGGGAACCTAGATTGGACAAATCAGTTTAGAATACATGAAAGAAGAAAATTTATTGGCACAGGAACTTATGGTGTATCTAGAAATCATACCAGTCACATGCTCTTCAGCCCCAAAACAGAAAACTTTTTAAGTACTCTTAAATGCTACAGATATTGCCATTCATATGAGTAGCAGGACCACTCTCAGTAGCTTTTGAAATGGGGCTTCAATGTCTATGAGTGTTATGCATTCCCTTGGAGGTTGACATAATTATACCTAAGTTTAGACCAAACTCAGAGAGGTCAGTTTGGTCAAGTAATACAGACTGAATTATGTTGTGATGACAAACAACCCCCAAATCTCACTGACTTATAACAACCATTTGTTTTTGCTCAAACTATATCCATTGTAGACCATCTATAGCTCTGCTCCACCCATCTTCTGCCTAGGACACAGGCTGAAGGAATGATATTTTTCAGGGACATTCCTAGTCTTGTGGTAGAAAGAAAAGAGAATATTGTGTTATAGCTCTTACACTTTTTTTCTCAGAAATGGCACACATCACTTCTGCTCATATTTAAGTGGCCAGAGCAAGCAACATAACCAAGCCTAACACCAACAGGGAAAGGATATATCATCCTTACACATGGGAAAACAGTATTTATAACAATAACAACCTACCATAGCAGTAAAGCTGAAAGGAAGATAGGGATGTGATCTCTCCCTCCATTAGTTTATAAACAAATGGGAATAATAATTCACATTTCATATTTTTCTCCTCTCAATTTAAGCTCTGGTATTTTTAGCCTGAACAATTAGGGTGAGAACAAAGACTAGACATTAGTTCAACAGAAACCATCTTTGCTGCAACCTTCCCTTGACCTTTTCAGAGTCATCCCTCCCACACCCCCACATAATGTGGAAAGATGGAGGCAGGTGTCTTCCTCAAACCATCTGGTTGATGCAAATGGGAATGTGTGCATTGATGTACCTGGTTCCATTTATAGAACTATCCTCATCTAGCACAGGTATGCTGTCTGAAGAATAAGAATGATAATAGAAGACAGACCATCCTAGACTCTGCCCGCCACTTACAGAATGAATGAGACAGTTACTATTTTCGAAATTGTCTAAAGGTTTCCTTTGGGAAAAAATACTGGGGAGGGAGGGATGACTAGAAAGAGCACAAAGGATTTTGGGGACAATAAAAGTACTCTCTATGATATTATAATGGTGGATATAGGTTAGCATGCATTTGTCCAAACTCAGAAATTACAACACCAAGAGTGAACCCTAATGTACAACATGGACTCTGGTTAATAATGATGTTTTAATGTTGGTTCATCAACTATAACAAATGTGTACCACTCTGGTTAGGAGGGTGGGTGTTGACAGTGGGGGAGGCTATACATGTGTGGGGGTAGGGGGCATGTGGGAGATCTCTCTACCATCTGCTCAATACTGCTGTGAACCGAAAACTGCTATAAAAAATAAAGCCTATTAAAAAAATATGGAAACCTTCCTAATTCTTGAAAAGCCTGAACAGAAGACCACAAAATGCCTAGAGACATGCTCCCTAAGTCAGAGAGTGGCTTTTGCCAACAAGGCAGGAGTCCCCTGATCTGTCATAATGGAACTGGTCAGTACTGCATCCTCTAGGGAGTACTACAGAATGTAGATCACCAGACAGATAAGCATAGTTCAACACAGAGAACTTCTTAGTTGGTTGGAGTAAATGAATTGAGCTACCACTGTTCTAACTAAACAGATCAGGCTCTACCTCAAAGCTGCAGAAACAGCCAGGTGTCTAGGCTGAAGGGTGCTGAGTGAATCAGTTGGATTTCATTTCCCCTTTGATTCCAAGCACAGGAAAGGTCTGTCACTGCTGGTCACCGTTTGTGGAAAAGCAAGAGAGGGTGGGGGTTGAAGAAGGAGAAAGGAGGCAATGCAGCACAAAGCCCATCCTTAAATTCCTCTGAAAGGAGGGTGGCGAATGAAGAGCTGACGAGGAGGGGGAAAATTATAAAAACAAATGTGTGCCCAAGATCCATCTGGAAGCCAGATACTCAGTGTGTGGGCAAAAACTCTCTTCTGTTCCAGGTGCTGTCTCTGGTGGCTGTGTGGCTCAGTCTGCCCCTCCCTTTCCCCAAACCACAAGCCATTCCCACTCTGCAACTCCTCCAAGACACATAGCTTAATGTCTGAAAAAAATGTTCTATGGAAACCAACTAATATCATTATTTTCCCTACCTATTGTCTCATGAAGAGGATTATAGATGATATAATCATGAGCTGTTGGAATGTGAAGGGACTTTAGAGAGTAGCAGTCATAGAAAAAAACGGGATAATGACAGATGTGAATTTCAATTCTGACTCACATTCATGAGCTAAGTAAACAAGTTACTTAAATTCTCCAAAACTCAGTTTTCCTAATTTGTAAAATTGTGATGAAAACAATATCACCCTTATTCTTTATTCATTCATTCATCTATCTGTTCATTTAACATATATCTATATAGTGTTTACTACATACCAGATACAATGCTATGAGGTAGGCATATGGTAGAGAACCAAGGTATGGGTCTTGGCTTCACATAGCTCTTGGCTTCATGAAGTGTACAGTGTCTCTGCTGGGGAGGACAAACATCAACAATCACATGAATAAATAAATATATGTGACATGAAGTCAAAAGGATCTCTGGGGTAGTAGCATTTGGGCTGAGAATGTGAAGGATTAGTAGGAATTAATGGAGTGAAGTAGAGTAGGAATATGGCAATGTGATATTTTTGGCAGAGGGAACAATCTGTTTGATGGTGCAGAGGAACGACTGAGCTTCCATAAACAAACAAACAAACAAACAGTATGAAGAACATGAACAAAATGAAAATAGCACAGCCAGGTAGAGCTCAAAGGAAGAAAGGATGGGTAGCCCTGTGGACCATTTAATGGATTTTGAGCATTATCTGAAGTGAATAGGGAAGCCAGAAAAGGGATTTAAGCAGAGGAATGATTATTAAATTATGTGTGTAAAACATCACTTTAACAGGTATTTCATAAAACTTTTTTTATGAAAAAGCACACAGAAAGTGTGTTTCTGAAAAAAACACACAAATAGTCTCATTTCTTCATTTTTAAGATGAGGAGTCATAAAACCTATCACATGATTTCAGAATGGCCGAAGAGAATAAGAGTATGATCATGCTGAGTCCTGAAATAAACTGTTTACTTGGATTGATTTTAAACCAGAAATCTACTGGGGTTTAAATAATTGATGGTGTTTAAGAAAAGATGATCTGGGCTTCCCTGGTGGCGCAGTGGTTGAGAGTCCACCTGTCGATGCAGGGGACACGAGTTCGTGCCCCAGTCTGGGAAGATCCCACATGCCGCGGAGCGGCTGGGCCCGTGAGCCATGGCCACTGAGCCTGAGTGTCCAGAGCCTGTGCTCTGCAACGGGAGAGGCCACAGCAGTGAGAGGCCAGCGTACCGCAAAAAAAAAAAGAAAATATGATCTATTTGACTTTGAATCCAGGAATATTCTCTTGGAATGGCCCAGGGGTGATGGCATTAAATCCATGGAGAAAATATAATCCTCGCATAGGGCATTACCTTGTAGGCAGTTTACCAAAAAAACCACAAGATACCCAGCTAAATTTGAATTTCAGATAAACAACACTCTTTTAGTATAAGTATGTCCCAAATACTGCATGGAACATACTTACACTCAAAAAAAATTGTTGTTTATCTGAAATTCAAATTGGGCATCCTGTAATTTTATTTGCTGAATCTGGCAACCCTAGAGTCTATAGGGAGCATCAGTCACATCACTCATAATAACATTACTTGTTGGTTTTCAACTTTTAGAATTGCTCTATGGATCAGATACCAAATACTTAATATTCACAGATCAGAATGTAAATTTTAACAACTTTTCATTGTAAAAAAAAGGCATATGGAGTGGAGGGTGAGTGAAATGGATGAAGGGATTTTTTTTTTTTTTTTTAATAAAGAAAGGCATACAAGACAGAAGATGGGGAATAGAGAAGAGTGAAGAAAGGTAGAGGAGCGGTAAGGGCATTGATGTCTTTAACTAAAGTAGAGTGCAGTTGAGATATTGGTAAAAGTTGATGTGTATTGCATGATCCATCTATTTCCGTATTCTTTGTGCCAGAAAAAGTTGTAAGAGATTTTTTATTTATCATATTTAACTTAAAGCATAGACACCTTATTGCTTCTGAGTGGCCTTTTATTTCATGTACTTTCAAAGTCTGGTTTGTACCACCTTAAGAAAGGAGAAGTACCCCCAACTCTATTAACTGCTATATAAAATAGCTCACTAAAAGTCATCTTTATCCAGTGCGGTTAGGACCAGTAGTTAATGTGTTGGTCAAAAAAGCCAGTTAAAGTGAGAAAACATAAAAAATGATATACACATACCTTATGCATTTTGTTATAATTTAAAACATGTGAATGACTATTTATATGTCAATCTTTTGATGCAGGGCCAAGACCTTTTCTTTGAGTATGAATCCCTGAGTATGAGTTCTATGTCACCAAAAAGCAACATCTCTCATTTCCATTTATAGTTTCTATAAAATGTAATGAGAATTTAAGTACACTTTTAAAGCAATCTGAGTGCAGAAACCTTCTGTGTTTTTACAAAAATTTCCCCCATCTTCCACAGTGCTGTCTTGCCTACAGCAATTTTTTAAATGATTTTACTGAATCTTTCCAAAGCATTTTATATAACCAATAAGATAGGGATACACTGGGCCAACTTTTATAGTAGCATAGAAGAATCTACTACTACTTCTTTTTCTTTCTTTCTTCTTTTTTTTTTTTTTGAACTGATGTGAAACTCACATTTTGCCTCCAAGGCAGTGGAAATAAAATAGTAAAATTATTTCGGCAATTAAGTCTTCTTAGAGGCCATACTACTGGGAGGTAAGAAAAGAGATTAAACAATTCTGAAGGCCAATTTCACTCAAAGTTTGCACCATGATATGTGTACTGATGTCATTATTCAGTTTCTCAAAATGTGACTTTTTTTTAATACAGCTGGTTCTCATTAGTTACCCATTTCATACACATCAGTGTATACATGTCAATCCCAAACTCCCAATTCATCACCCCCCCCCACCACCCACTTTACCCCCGTGGTGTCCATACATTTGTTCACTACATATGTGTCTCAATTTCTGCCCTGAAAACCGGTTCATCTGTACCATTTTTCTAGGTTCCACATATATGCGTTAATATACGATATTTGTTTTTCTCTTTCTGACTTACTTCACTCTGTATGACAGTCTCTAGATCCATCCACGTCTCTACAAATGACCCAATTTCATTCCTTTTTATGGCTGAGTAATATTCCATTGTATATATATACCACATCTGCTTTATCTATTTGTCTGTCGATGGGCATTTAGGTTGCTTCCATGTCCTGGCTATTGTAAAGAGTGCTGCAATGAACATTGTTGTACATGTATCTTTTTGAATTATAGTTTTCTCTGGGTATATGCCCAGTAGTGGGATTGCTGGGTCATAGGTAATTCTATTTTTAGTTTTTTAAGAAACTTCCATACTGTTCTCCACAGTGACTGTATCAATTTACATTCCCACCAACAGTGCAAGAGGGTTCCCTTTTCTCCACACCCTCTCCAGCATTTGTTGTTTGTAGATTTTCTGATGATGCCCATTCTAACTGGGGTAAGGTGATACCTCATTGTAGTTTTGATTTGCATTTCTCTAATAATTAGTGATGTTGAGCAGCTTTACATGGGCTTCTTGGCCATCTGTATGTCTTCTTTGGAGAAATGTCCATTTAGGTCTTCTGCCCATTTTTGGATTGGGTTGTTTGTTTCTTTATTATTGAGCTGCATGAGCTGTTTATATATTTTGGAGATTAATTCTTTGTCTGTTGATTCATTTGCAAATATTTTCTCCCATTCTGAGGGTTGTCTTTTCGTCTTGTTTGTAGTTTCCTTTGCTGTGAAAAAGCTTTTAAGTTTCATTAGGTCCCATTTGTTTATTTTTGTTTTTATTTCCGTTTTTTATTTTCCTAAAATTGTGGTGCTTCCATGGAAAAATTTTATATTTCTCTTGTAGCTTGATTATTTCTTCTTTTCTTTACCTCCTTAAGGGTGGCATATGGGAAAGAGGAATAACCAATTTTTTCAGAGCCTAAGAAAGTTCCTAGGAAGGTAAGTGGCAGGTTATACTGGGGCTAAATTTTCAGAAAACTCACTGTATTCTCAATTCCTTCAAGAAATCTATTTTCATGAATGTGTAATCTTACTTTCCAGGCTATATCCAGCCAGAATGCTACAATAGAGACACAGTCACATTAATGAAAAAATGCTTCTATTTAGTTTTCTTCACAGAACTGTAGCAATCCTTGCCTTATCCCTTCTAAATCAAGAGGGTCCATGTCTCAAGCATAAAATTCCTTTTTGTGTCTAGAATTGAATTCAGTTTCATAAACCAGCTTATAGTCTCCATTTTTCTTATCCACAAATATAATGTTTTCCGTTAATTTCTAGAACCGAAGGTTAAATTGTAAATTGGACTGGTTTCCTTATGAATAATTTTCAGTAAAGCCAAATTTTTGCAAGTAACTGGTTTTTTTTAAGAATCTTATATGGATTTTCTGTTTTCAAATGTTCCTTTAAACCGAGAAAAGAGATCCATTGTTGGAATGATGGATTTTGCTTTTTGTTAAAAAAGACAGAGCGCTCAGGGTGGGGTCTGGTCATTTCCTGCCCCAAAACACAACTGTAAAGATCAGTCACGTTAAAGGCCTAAACAACCTGACAAGATCCCTTTAAAAGCAATAGCAAATAAAGGTGATTCCCAACAGGGAGCTTAGGGAGAGGTAGCTGGGTTTAATTCTCCCTTAATGAACAGGCAGTTTCTCCTACTGGTAACACTGCCTCAATACAGGAGCCACCAGAGCAGGCCAGGACACTCCTCAGGAGAGCATGTTTCCTTGGCTAAAATGAATGGACCTTGGTACAGACTTAAAGGGCTCCAAGTCTGTTGAAATCCTACCCTTCCTTACAAACCCAGATTAAAGGCTACCTCTTTCCTTGATTGAACAAGTCTGAACTGACTTTCCTTTTCTGAAATCCCACTGTAATTGCTTCTATTTATTTTAATTCAATTAGTTTGTACTTTAATTTTATTTTTAACCAATCTGACCTCCCCACTAGATTATAAGCAATTTGAGGAAAGAATCCTGTCTCATTTGTTATTGTATCTCTAAGGCATTATGTTAGGAACAAAGGATATAGGATAAGACCAAGATGCATTAATTCTTGAGATCATAGTCTAATGGAGGAGAGTAAAATCTCTAAATAAATGTTTGAAATGCAATTTGCTAACGGTTATGTTACAAGGCAATATGGAAACAAAGAGGAGGGAAGAAACTGATTTTGTTTTGAGACTTAGTATTCAAAAAATAGTATTACACATGAGTGCGCGTGCACACACTAGCTCAGCTAAACTAACTGCATGAACTTCCAATCCTGAGATGCACCTATATATACATAGAAGCTTGGGGTCTGCAGCTGACACATTTTTGAATTGTCTGAAGAGCCCTCTACTATCCTTCTCTGGAAAGTAACACTTAACTTCCACTTCAGGCCATGTTTGTAACTCTCTGACCCCATCCCTTAGCCACAGGCAATTGGCTGAGGGGAAGGCCTCAAGGTGGACCAGTCCAACATGGAGTACTGAATATTGTGGTGCACTGTATCCATCATACCTAACAACACTTCTCATCTTAAGCTACTCTGGGTACACCCATAGCATGCATAGGTCTCTAAACCTGTGCTGAGTAAAAAATTACATCCTGGCAATGAACTTTGTTAAATAAATCAATGGGATCAATATCAAAAATTTACTGGACCCACATACTTATGGTCAATCAATCTATGACAAAGGAAGCAAGAATATACAATGGAGAAAAGATGGTCTCTTCAACAAGTGCTGCTGGGAAAACTGGACAGCTACATGTAAAAGAATGAAATTAGAACATTCTCTAACACATTTTATTTACAAAAATAAACTAAAGATGGATTAAAGACCTAAATGTAAGACCAGAAACCATAAAACTCTGAAAGGAAAACATAGGCAGAACATTCTATGACATAAATCACAGCAAGATCCTTTTTGACCCACCTCCTAGAGAAATGGAAATAAAAGCAAAAATAAACAAATGGGACCTAATTAAACTTAAAAGCTTTTGCATAGCAAAGGAAACCATTGACAAAACGACAAGACAACCTGCTGAATGGGAAAAAATACTTGCAAATAATATGACAAATAAGGGTATAATATCCAAAATATACACACAGTTCATACAGCTCAACATCAAAAAACACAAACAACCCGATTAAAAAATGGGCAGACGACCAGAATAGACATTTTTTCAAAGAGGATATGCAGATGGCCAACAGGCACATGAAAAGATGCTCAACATTGCTAATCATCAGGGAAATATAAATCAAAACCACAATGAGGTATCACCGCACACCTGTCAGAATGGCTATCATCAAAAAGAACACAAATAACAAATATTGGTGAAGATGTGGAGAAAATGGGTTGGTGCAGCCACTGTAGAAAATAGTATGGAGGTTTCTCAAAAAACTAAAAATAGAACTACCATATGACCCAGCAATTCCACTCCTGGGTATATATCCAAAAAAACCAAAAACACTAATTTGAAAAGATACATGTACCCCAATGTTCATAGCAGCATTCTTTACAATTGCCAAGATATGGAAGCAACCTAAGTGTCCATTCACAGAGGAATGGATAAATAAAATGTGGTGTATATATATATAATATATATTATTTATAAATAAATACACACACATACATACAATGGAATACTACTGAGTCATAAAAAAGAATGAAATTTTGCCATTTGCAGCAACATGGATGGCCTGGGAGGGTATTATGGTAAGTGAAATAAGTCAGACAGAGAAAGACAAATACTGTATGATATCACTTATATGTGGAATCTAAAAATTAAATCAAACAAATGAATTTAACAAAACAGAAACAGACTCACAGATACAGAGAACAAACTAGTAGTTAGCAGTGGGGAGAGGGAAGGGGGAGGGGCAATGGACGGGTAGGGGGTTAAGAGGTACAAATTATTATGTATAAAATAAGCTACAAGGATATATTGTACTGCACAGGGAATATAACCAATATTTTATTATTACTATAATATACAGCCAATATTTTATTTTATAACTATAAGTGGAGTATAACCTTTAGAACGTGAATCACTATATTGTACACCTGTAATAACTTATACAATATAGTACATCAACTATACTTCAATTAAAAAAAGTGAAAAAAACAAAAAAAACCACAAAACTTTACTGGGAAAAGTCCTTATTGAATACTTATTTATCAGTGGCTGTCAATCAGTCAATAAAGGTTAAGTGAGATATAGTCCCTTCCAGCCTGGACAGTCATGTAGAGAAATAATTACAATACATGGAAAGCTAGCAGGCAATAGCAGCAGAGAGAAGGTCTAGCTCTGTTTAGGTTCTGATCCTCTGGCTTTATGCTGCTCTGAGTTTTACTGACCTCCTAGGCACAATCACAAACCAGGAAAAAGTTTTAAACAAGATTTTGGTGTTTTCCCCCCTCATCAAAATGTAGTAAAAGAAATCTGCTTAATGTGAGTTCAGGTCAGATTCCACAGTCAAATATATTGTAACCGTTCTCTGTTTTTTTCTCTTCTTCATTTTGGGTTACTGAGCATAAGCTAAATAACTCGTCTGTTCTTTCAGTCTGGAAACCAAGTCCTTGTGGGTTGCCAGTCCTAAGGGACAGATCTCCAACATGGAAACTCTTGAAGGGGGTGGTATCACTCACTGAGGGGTCCCCAGTTGGGAAACTCAGGGATGACAGAATCTTTTTCTGGTTTTTATTCCTCCATTTGCCCTGTTTTATTGGAATAGGAGCCTCACTGAGGCAGCTGGGGTATGTGTGTAAGCAGTTAACAGGGGCAAAAGCTGGCACTGAAAGGAACTACTTCCAGGGAGGAGATCCTGTTTCCACCATTACCACTTTCCTAGGATTTATTCAGCACCCAGGCTCCAGAAAGATTTATGAGCTGCTTAAGACATTTATGTTTGCTTACTGCTGATCATTAGAAATTCAAGGATGAGAACTGGATCGTTAGCAGTCAGGGAGCCCTCTGTTCCAGGCCCGTGGGCTCTGTACACCCCCCCTTAGGTTTATCTCTCTATGTCTGCCTTCACAGCTTCCCCTGAGGCACATGCCACAGATTTCGTCTTGGGCTTTACTGTACTTGAATTGGGCAAAATTTAGTAAATGTGCAACAGATTTGTAAGAGCTAGAAAATAACCACATAACCTGTATAAGAACTCATATTTGTGAAGCAGTTTACAGTTTACGAGGTACATTCACATACATTATCACCTAGTTCACTGGTTCATTCAACCACTCATGCATTCCTATATCATATATTTACCAGACACCAAATGTGTGCCAAGAATTGAGTCTTGCCCTTATATTTTACCGAATAGAGAATACTGCTTAATTTCTGTGGACCAGTGTTCAATTCTGTGAAATCTATTTAACGTTTTTGAAACACCCAGGCTGTGCAAAGCATTATGTCTGGTATTACGAGTAGTATGTATAGAAAATATCAAAATCAATAAGTTGGGATAAAGATAATAAAGATATGATTTAGTGAAGGAAACAGATGTTACACAAACAAAACGAAGATATGCAATGGGATCGGGAGAAAGAATGGGATTAAATAAGGAATCCAAGCTCGTAGGTTTCAAACTGAAACAAAGCCTGATGTTGAAGCATGGCGGGACTCTTCCCTATTTTGATTAGGAAGCACAATCAGCATCAATCCCATCCAAGTCTAGTGGAAATGGGGTTATGCAAAAGAGCTACTTTTAATATGAAGTGCTGGAGTAGAATAATGGTTTTAAAAACTGTACTCCATGGAACGCATAGGTACTTTGTTTTGCTGCTACTACACACTAGAGCAGCTTTGCTTTTCTCCTTTATTCACTTTGAACTTCAGCAGTAAGCTTTAATTTGAATAAAGGGTTCTAAAGTTAAAAAAGAAAGAAAATTTTAAAAAACTGTTGGAAAAGCGAGCCTCTAACATCCTGTGATTCTGTTTACTAGTACATTTGCACATCCTTGTAATATTTAAATTTTAATAAGAAAAAAATGATTTCAGACATCACGCTAGAGAAGATATGGGGTGGGGGAAGGGGGTTGCTGAAAACTTCAAATCCCTTCCTCTGAACAACCAGCCTTGCGGCCCACGTTTATTCAATCCTGACTCCAATTTTACACACTTAACAATTTTTAATGGTATCAAGATATATTAAGATATACCTTACCTTAGGTCAGGATAGAACTTTAACTTCTCTTAATTTTCAAAGTTCCTTACGTCCCCTACTCTACTTAAGGTACTGAGAAATTTTGGAAAGCACAAACTCCTGCCCCCAGTCATTTAGGAACGCCCAGTTTCAGCATTTCTCTATCCGGGAACCCAGAAACCTAAGACTCATGGGAGGGCGGGGCGTTCCCAAGATGGCAGCCCGCGGGCCGGGGGTCTTTAAGAGCGCGGGCCCCAGCTGTGCTCCAAGCGAGGTACCCGCAAGTGGCCTGAAGTTAGAAGCCGTGTCTGGGACATCCCCCATGTATGCACTCAAGCCTTTTAAAGATATTGGGAGATGTGAATGGGAGCTTTCTCAGACAGTATATGAATAATTCATTTAAGGGGCCATCAGGACCTCATGGAGTTTGAGCGTGGACCGTTACCTGGCAAGGCAGGGAGCCTCCCAAACAGCAACTGCAGACTGCATGCTGAGTACCAGCGGGTAAGTTTGTTACCGAATTAGACGCTAGACACGCGAGATCCTCCTCTTGGGAGCTCTTGCAGAATCGAAGTCCCCCTTGAGAGGTTCTTGAGGGGTGTATGTCTCAGGTTTGCGCTGCCAATAACAAAACTGAGTTTGGTGCAAGTGAGATGGGCTTTTATTCAGTGGCTGGAGAGGAGGAGCTCATGCTCTAAAGGCACCTTATCTTGGAAGGGAGGAAACCCGGGTACTTTTAAGGGGTAAGAGGTAGGTGTATTTCCAGAAAGTGGGGAGGGTGGCAGAGAGTTCCAGGGCAGCCAGCGCATGCGCAGTGCCGCAGGCGCCCTTGCACATGGCACAAATTGCGCATAGCAGTGTGCAAATCTCCTTTGCGGGGAGAGCTTAGCATGGTGGGAAGCAGAGGTACTTTTTGCTGCCTCCAGGTTTCATCTGTGGTTCCTGTGGTCAAGTCAGAGAAGGTTCAGTTTGGTTTTGTTGCTGGCTTTTGTGGTAACCTGTTAATAGGACACAGCTAGCTTGCATGGTTAAAAAATTTATGCACCTGGGGCCTGGGCTGCATAGCAAGGGTAACAAGTTCAGTCCTGAACCTTCTAGAATGAGGGAAACGTTTATTCTCTGGATCCAAGTTTAGCCTCATTTTCTTGTTGTTCTACATAGTTTTTCTGGGAGAACAGTATACTTTTTGGCTTCCACTACGTTCCGAACCTTTGACAACCAATAGAAATTTTCATCTGGATGCCCCACAAATATGCAAATACAAATGTACAAAAATTTAATATCTGCTTTTTTTCAACACAAACTGCTTCTTACTCTCCTTTAGAGACCAAACATTAGTCTTTAGAGGTAAACATTTCCTCTTCCCCTCACCCCAGCCCATCTATTTAGTCACTAAGACCTGGGCATTCTACCTCAGACATGTCTCTGAAATCTTCCTCTTTTACTTTATTCGTTACTTAAATTTATATTGAGCACCAAAGGGCTTGAATAAGACTCAGCCCTTTTTACTGATGATTATGTGAGTCCTGGGATATGCACTGAAAATTAGCAGTTGAAGTCCAGTGTGAGAGATGGTTCAATAGCATGGGGTGCTTTGGGAGGGCAGAAGAGGAGGTGTCTCTCTATTTTTTTTTTTCTGGTAGCAATCCCAGATTATGTGGATGTTCAAATCTTTGTGAAATAAAACTAAACTCAAGTGGTGATATGTGTTTTCAGTCTTGAAGGATGAATTTGTCAGACAACTGAAGGGATGCCATTCTAGGCCAAAGAAATGGCACGTCTAATATAAAGAGCAAGCAAGATCATTGATGTAGTTGGAGGGGAAGTAGTTGGAAATGGGGCTGGAGAAGTAGGCAGGATCTTGTGTTTCTTGTTAATGGGTTTGGACTTTAAAGCAAGGGGACACCATACAATAATTTTAAGCATGGAATAGAACTGACCAAATTCATCTAAAATGGTATGTGTGTCAGTGGGGGGTGGGGTGCAGGGGGGAATGTTAAAATAGTCTAGGATGTCAAAGAGGCAATGTGTTTCAGGAGAATTTTTCAGTCAGGCTCCTTAAGACACTGGTAATAAATAGGATGGGAGTCGTGGAAGAAGGAGGGGTGAAAAGTTTGGAGGAGGCGCTGGAGTTTCTAACTTGGTCATACAAGTAAGTGGACCACTGCCTTCGTAATGCCTGCCTCTCTTTCTGATGTCATGGCAATAATCTTCTAACTGATCTCCTTGCCTTTGATCTTTCCATCTTCCTCACTGAAGAAAGAGGTAATTTTCCTAAACTGATCAGACGACCATCCTACATAGGGCCCTGGATTGATGCTCACTGCGTACAGCACTAAGAAGTCTAAACTCCTTAGCTGTTGTCTTCTACCCACCATTCCACTTTCACTCCTTGACACACCCTCTGAAATCCTCACCATATAACCCCAGCCACACTAAGCTGCTAAATGTGTCCCACGCATGGTCTGCATTCCCCTCCTCTGTGCCTGTACACATGTTGTTTACTAAGGAAGTTCTGATTCCTCTCTCCTGGTAATGCCACCTATCCTGTAAAGATCTTTCTTCCTCTCCCAGGCATAGTAGCTTACACATTCTCTTTGCTCTCCATTCTCTCTCTTTCTCTCTTTTTTTTTTTTTTTGCAACTCTTTTAAAGTGAACTTCACATAATACTGAATTATTATATCTGGATCTGTTTCTCCCACTGTCTTCTGCAGTTTGAAACTATTATTCAGTTATATATTCTGTTCTTATCATGGTTTATAGAAGGTGCTTCATAAAGTTTTTTGAGTGAGTTTAAGAGCTATCCCCTTAGAACTTTCTTTTCTGTGACTGCCCACTATCACCACTAAAAAAGAGGGAGGAGAGAGAAGAGAAGCAGCAGCGAAGACAGAAAAAAGCAGGATTTTCCCTTGGATAAACATCACATTGGAGAACAGGTAGCAGGCTTGAGAGCTGAGGAAAGATTCTTTTAAAGTCTAGACTGAACAGCGTTTCCTTATGAAAGCCGGAATATTACAAATGGGGACTGCTATAGCATGTCTGGAGTGATCAGAGAGTTGGCTTGTACAGAGACTTCTTATTCCTCAGGACTGTGAGAGGATGTATTTTCAGGCAAAAGAGTTTCCCCTGCTCAGTATTTCAGTTTGGAACAGTTATTTGTTTAAAGGCTTTGATATGTGTGTGTGTGTGTGTGTGTGTGTGTGTGTGTGTGTGTGTGTGTGTGTATCAGAGAGAGAGAGGGGAGGGAAAGAGAGGGGGAATGTGAAGTGTGAATGTGCATGTGATTTTTCCCTTTTTTACAGATTTATTTGTGAGTACATTTGCAAATCTCTTTTGTATGCGTTTGCATATTGTTTCCATGTGTTTATGTGGGCGTGTTTGTTTATGTGGGAGTGAACTATATAAAAATATGTGGTTTTCCTGTGTGAAGTAGTTCAATAGAGTAGTGTGTATATGTGCATGTAGGTAGCAGACCAGTGTACTAGGTTTCTCTGTGGGATATTGTGAATTTTGAAGGCATGCTTATAAATATATATCAGATTCTATCATTATATTAAATTTCAACATGTAGTAATTCTCTCAGTAAGGATTTACAAATGAACAATTTTCAGAAGTAATAGATATTAAACCCATACAATAATGCATGCATAAATCTTTGGTTTTTTTTCAAAACTGAATTTTGCAGAAAAGTATCATACACAGAAATTGTAGAAGCTGGAGAAGGTGCCAAAAGAAGATGGTTTCCATAGCGTCTTGATTCTTTGGGTGGGATTTGGGTAGGGTGTTCTATAACAGTTAATAACTGTTGTCCTGCACATGCAGTGGTGACTCCAGCCCATCTCTTTGCTCACCTGTGTACTTCTAAAATGAACCAGTGACAGTGAGGAAGAGCTTGAACTAGTGGCCATTTAGGACAGGAGGCTGATGTGAGTCTGTAACAATGCCTAAAAGAAAGAGGGCAGCAGGCTTTGGAGTCATTTGGAACTGGGTCTAAATCACAGCTTTGCCCCTACCCGGCTGTGTGGCTTTGAGCACCTGACTCCACTTCTTCAAGTCTTAGTTTCCTCACCTATTCAGTGAGGTTAATAACACCTACCTCACCTTTAAGGGTGGTTGTGAGTAAAATGCTTTATGTGGAGTCTGGAAAAGAGGTCAGAGTTCAGCAAATATTAATGCCCATATCAAAAGGAGTGATCAAAATGTAAAATAATGCACTGAAGGAGAAGTGCTCTCTTTTCATTTCTCTGAGATCAGCTAGATTCGAAGCCAGGTGTGAAGATTCTGAGTTGGATTAGCTGGGAGGTGATTGAGAAATACATTAAGCCAGGTTGGCTGAGAACAATACTTTACAGAGACTGTAGCCCTGAGAATGATGAAGGGTGGAGAGATACCTAAAGGAAAAGGGATTTGAGCAGAAGCATTGCATTGTGAATAGGCTGCCTAGGGAAACAGAAGAAAACTTGCCTAAGACATGAACAGGAATGTGTTTGAGCTGTCTGAGTCTGGGATCCAGCAAGTATCTTGATTCCTGCAAAATGGAGCCAATGTGAGCTCAGCATGGTACTTAAGGCCAGTATCATATTTAATCAATTGAATCATTAATTACTTTGAGGAGAATGAACACTTAATTTCTAATTCATGTGTAGTTTAAAAGGGGGAATGCAATCCATATGGTTCTGATTCAATTACATCTATATCATCAAAATAGACTGTCTTTTTTTTTTTAAGTGATATCGTGGCCAAGAAATTCAATGAGCCTTTTTAACAAGCAGTTTAAGCCTTATTTCTTAAAAACAGGAAGTCATATCTGACTTTGGGTAAGCCAGTTCCCTCTGGACAAATTTCAGGAATGGCTAAGTTTTGGACACCTGCAAATTCTAAGTTGGTTTCAATCATATGGAAACCAGGTTTTTGAACTTCTGAGCAAACTTTCTCAGATCAGGGGAGTGGTGAACATATCGCTCAACAATTAAGCTCTTTGCAAAATACCCTCCTGCTGTGTATAATGATATGTTCTAGAAAAGCTCTGATTGCAGTCTCAGGAAAATCCCTACCAGCCGGTCATTTTAATTCCACCAGTCCCTTGAATTCTAGGAGTCTCTTTTTTTTTTTTGTGCGGTATGCATGCCTCTCACTGTTGTGGCCTCTCCCGTTGCGGAGCACAGGCTCCGGACACGCAGGCTCAGCGGCCATGGCTCACGGGCCCAGCCGCTCCGTGGCATGTGGGTGGGATCTTCCCGGACAGGGGCACGAACCCGTATCCCCTGCATCGGCAGGCAGACTCTCAACCACTGCGCCACCAGGGAAGCCCAAGGAGTCTCATATTTTTAATGCTCTGCTAAGGTTCTTTTCTGTTTGAAAATGCAGTGTTTCTGTAATTCTATAATCAGCACACATTTAGAATCACTGCATCAAGGTGCAGTTGCAAATCTAGGTTAAAATACTATACTAGAACTTAGTAGCTATTCTGTACTGGAACTTATTCGATATTTGACCTTGGGAAAATGATTAAAACTCTAGGCCTCAATTTTATCATCTGTAGTTGTTTGAGATAATATGTACTAAAGGGCCCACCACAGTACCTAGTTCAAAGTAATCACATGTATCTTTATTCCTTTGTTTTCCCCTCCCTCCTTCCTTTCTCTTCCTTTCCCTCCTTTCCTCCTCTTCACTTCTCTCCCTTTTTCCTACCTCTGGTCTTTCCATCATATTTTTATCTTTTTATAATATGGTGAAGATTTTTACTGTCTTATACAATTTCTTCTCAAAAGATTCGTCTGTGTGGTTTCATCTCCTGTAGTTGGTGAGCTGTTAGAAGATTGAACAATTACTTCTGTTTTATCACCTCCACATTGCCTCACCAAGGGTCCCCAAGATGGTCACTCCTAGGTTAGTGCTATGGCTGGACTGGCCTTAATGTTTTAACAGGTATTTATACATACAAACAGGTAGATTCTTATAGCTTTGAAGTTATCACATCACTTTACTTAATCCATAAAACATGGATTCTTGGTTCTGGTTAGATTCTGTACTTTAGGGTAAATTTATATTCCTTGAGAAAAGGTCATGGAAAAACCCGTATATATTTCTAACTATAACACTGCTAATGAAATTTAAATCCCAAGAAAATCAGGAAATTAAGGGTCAGAAATGAGACCAATGAAGCAAGGCTTACTGCCCTTCAATGAATACTCTACAAATCATTGTGAGACTATATCTAGGCTGTAAAATTTAGACCTTCTGATGCCTGAATTATTTAAAGATGTGTTGATCCTTACAAAATGTAAATCAGGACACTTTTCAGGGGTTAAATTTAGTAAAAATGCCTTTTTTCCCTTTTAGCAGTTCCTATACCTATAGATAATAACCATTTCAACTGCACTTTCCTGCCTGATAACCTGTCTAGTTCAGAATTCAGCATTTCAGACTCTTCATGTAGGGCTGCCTCTTAGAGTAATGCTTCTCAAACTTTAATGTACCTGTAAATAAACTGAAGATCTTGTTAAAATATAGATTCTGATTCAGTGGGTCTGGAATAGGACCTAAGATTCTGCATTTCTAGTAAGTTCCTAGGTGAGGCTGGGGCCTCTGGTCCACAGACCATACTTTAAGGAACTAAGTCTTAGATAACTAAGCATTTGGATCAACTTGAATCTCAAATCACATACTACATGATAGGTGTACCTGTGAGCTTTCACGACAATACGGACCGTAGTATCTCTCTGGAGATTGGAGAGGTGGTAGCCTGTGGTCTTTCTTGCTTCAGGAGAATTTGTTAAGAACTTACAAGATCATCAGTAGCCCACGAAACCCTTCTCTTAAAACTTAAGTATGTTTCTTTCTGGCCTTTGCTCATGTGAAGTAAGGAGAGAGAGCACACAGCGTATTTATCAATATATATGCTTGGTGCTTTGGAAAAGGTCACAGCTGCCAAAGTGTTGCCGCCTCCTTCTCTACAACATTTTTGCTGAGCCAAAATGGTGCAGCTGAAGGATCCTTACCTTATCCAAGAGTGATGAGGTCAGAGCTTGTGCTGTGTATTAGGTCACCATCTTTACCCAATGGTGCTGGTACACAAATCCTATTTAGATTATGATTTTATTCAGGAAATTTTAGCAGGGGATTATGAGAGTAATATAGAAAGAGGTTTACAAGCTATGTGACTGTCAGGGAACTTTACATCTCTATGTTTTAGTACCCTTCTCTGTAAAATAGGTAATAGAAATTTGCAGGGTTGTTATAAGAATTAGAGATAATTTTAAAGTGCCTGCTACAATGAATGGTAGATATCACTATTGGCATTAATTATACTTGTCATTAAGCACACTTGGTATAATTACTTAAGGCAACTGGGGACAATAGTTAAGCCATTTGTTAGTCAGACCTAACTCACTGTATAGATCTGGCTAGAATAAAGATAATTAGTGAATTCTGGTATTGAGACTTTTAAATAATTCATTGTGTCAGTGCTCTCATTACGACTGCATTTAAGCTCATTGAGTTTAATATATTAACCAGGGCTTTTAAAAGCCACTTTAAAGTTAAATTACAAACATTAAAAATAGTTCATATAATTGTGAGTTTTGTAACTGGTGAATAAGCTTCTAACACTCTTACCAGGTGAGAGTAGGTAGGGGCTATTTGATTTGCACTTTAGCACCTTCCCAAAACACATTTTAAAGTATGAAATAAGCAAAACTCTGAGGCAGCTGGCATAATGCTTCCTAATAAGGTTTGGAGGCATAGCATAGTCTGTAAGGGTGTCTGCCCCATTAACTCTGCCTTATTTAGTTTCCCCCGAAGTTTTCTGGGGTAAGAGGGACATCCTGGTGCTTTCCTTAGCTCTCCCAACAAGGTCATACTAGAAAGACTTCAGCTTTGCTCACTGTGTTATCTATTTGCTTTGCTTTCCACTTCCCCCATAACTTCCCTCTCTTTTCTTCCGCATCTGATGCAGGAGAGGAGTGAATGCTCCCTCATTGATCCATGCTGGTACAAAGGCCCTGAGGTCCATCCACTTAAAGAGATTAGGTGGCAGTAAATAAAATGAGTGGACTGGACATTAAATCACTTGGTGCCTAGCAGAAGCAGATTCACTAGAAGACTGGACTGGGGCAAGGCTTATATGCTTGTATCCATAAGGCTACTCAATACCCTTTACCCTGTGTTAAAGACAGTTGTAATTGGGGAAAGGCTTTCCTGCGCTTGGCCCGCTCCTCTTCTTTCTCCTGTGTTTTCACAAGTACAGTGATGTTTCTGAGAAATAAAGCATGCTCTTCCATGCCCTGCACTTACCCAACCTTTCATAGTCTTCATCTAATTTTTGTCTAATTTTTTTCCAAGGATTGTTTTATTTGGGAGCCCCTCTTCATTTATTCAGTTCAACAAAGTAAAGAAGGAAAAGAGTTGTAAAAGTGACTTTTTATATTTTAGTTTTAGAAGCTACCAAATCACTCAAACTATCGCATTTAGGCTCTCCAAGCTCTTTAGTCATCCTAGCCTGTGTGCATACCTTTGTACACAAACAAGTTCGTTTACGCAAAAGTGAACAAATGGCTTCTGTGCTTGTTTATATACTCTATTTAACTGAGGCAAGAAGACTGAGCATATATATGGTATATACTTGTAAATGGTTTGATGTTCACACTGCAGGTAGTGCATGTCTCTGTATATCTACTTGGTATGTGCTATTGATTGGAGAATTCATAGACTATGGAATCTCAGAGTTGGAAGAGTCCTCAAAGACAGTATTCTAAAAAATGACTCATTTGATGCTTGAACCCCCTGTATGACTTTCTTATCCTAGGGTTTACCAGCCTTGGCTTGAATACCTCAATTGTCAGGAAACTTCCTACCTCTCCAAGCTGCCTGTATCATCTTCAACTGTATTTCTTCACTTGGTCTGTGTGTTACACATATGGATATATTTCATAGCCACCTATACCTAAGGCAGGGGTCCTATCCGTGACATATGTAGTTGGTAGCAGGTTAGATTTCTTTCGGTGAGAATCTGGGCATCACAAGCAAATTGTACACAGAGCAGTCATCTCTCCCTAAGCAGAGAGCCCTTTTGGGGTCCATGTGCCTAGTGTGTGGATCTCTGATGCCAAAGACTGCCAGTGCTTATGGGTTTCTCTCAGCTCCTTGGGAGACTCTCTTAACTACACACTTGGAATAGTTCTCTGCTCACCTGCAGTACTCTGTCAGCAGGCAAGGAAAGCTTTAGGGCAGAAGCACAAGACACCAGGTTCTTCAAACCCCTCGCTGGGCCTTGGGGTGAACCCACACTCACAGTTGGGATGGCTTCCATTAACTAAAATACTCACACTTGTTTTTGACAACAGTTCTCAGGTTAAATTTCACCAATTGCTATTTTGGGTAGGGAACTATGGCAGAAGTATCTCCAGATTCCGGGTGTCTCTAATGCCTCTGTAAAGCCACCTTTCAGCATGATCCATATGCTGTGCTTTCAAGGACTCAGCTGTGATGGTGCCTTCACAAGATTCAGCCCCAAAAGGCAAGTGGGGGTACATGGGAAGGGCTTTTGAGGAGAGGAAGAACCTGGGACAGGCCACAATAGGAATCTCCCTGCCTGAGTTGACTCATTCTTTGATATGTTGAAGCAACAGCAAGGGGTGGCTTCCAAGTTCCTGTCTGTGATGATAGATGAGTTTGGCCTTGCAGCCTGAAGAACAGATAGCAGTCAGCAGAACACAGATGTTGCAAGGCAGCCAAATTAATCTTTAGTGGGAATGTACAAGTTGGGCACTCATTAGAATATCTAATGGCCTAACCTCATTGCAAAGCAAGAGCTTATCTTACAGAATGGACTCTGGCCTAAAACCTTCCAGGTCTTGCTAAGGTTGAGGTATCCACTGATTCATATATGTAAGGATTTCTTAAAAATCTTTCAACCAAGAGGACCATGGTTTGAAATGTGTACTTTCTACAGCCTTTCTAGGGGAGTTGGAGCTCTGGGTAGTGGGCACA
The DNA here is from genome assembly GCF_002837175.3 of Physeter macrocephalus. Taxonomy (NCBI): domain Eukaryota; kingdom Metazoa; phylum Chordata; class Mammalia; order Artiodactyla; family Physeteridae; genus Physeter; species Physeter macrocephalus. The sequence goes on along the minus strand of NC_041217.1, from coordinate 79,222,752 downwards.
TGGGCTTTATCTAATCAGGCTGAATCAGGTACATGTATATGTAGTATAAGACAATGCAAGAATCTAATCCTGTGGGAGGCCTTGGGTGGGAAGTACCCTCTTCTGCAGAAATATTTCCAGAGAAACATGCATTTCATGTGTTAGGGAACTGAACTTATTTTCTTTTTCCATTAAGAAAGACTATATGATAACTGACCTAGATTAAAGTGGCTACTTGGCTGTGTGGAAGTGTGTGGAAAGAGTTGTTGACATCAGAGACCAAATGTATCTTGGGTAGCTTTCATTCTCCTAAATTAGAGGTGGTATCTTGATCTCTGCATTTATTTCTAGAATTATATATAAAACTTTCAGGGAGTTTTGTTTTGTTTTGTTTTTCTGATTGTAAGGGTGCCATGTAGAAGTGGAGAGCCTTGTGAATCAAGCCCTTCTTTCAGTATAATTTCTGGATAAATAAGAAATGGGACTTGAGGGCAGACATTATTATCATAAATGGGATCAGAAAAATATATATAACAATTGAGTGGCTTACACCAGATACCTGGCAAATCCAACAGAAATCAATGTTACACATCTGATCCAGGGAGACCCTAGCTTATAAAAGGTACTGATCATGCATTACATCAGGACCATATAGTGGGTCTTCAGTGAACATTCATAGACACACTATCCAGAGACAAGAGGCAGTGTGCCTAATGCCAAATGCATGATATTTGAAGACAGACATGCATGTTTGGAACTTCTGTGAGCCTGAGATAGTTTTCTAAGAAATAAGGATAATGATACCCCTTTTTCAAGGCCATTGGGAGGATTTCAGATCTAATTTTTAAGTACTTGACAAGAGTGAGCCTATTCTTGTCAAGTGTAATGATGGATAATAATACTAATGGTTGTTTCTGTAGCTCATTATCATGGAGCAAAGTTTAGGCCTGAGGAGCTTTCTGAGAGGGCATCAGGGTCTGGGTGGTAATCTAAGCTTACATCCCTTTCCCCAGAAAAGTAGGAGATATAGGTGCCCTCCACCCCAGGAAATTTGGAAGAGTATTTGGTACATGTCTTATGGAGATGAGCTATCCCTGTCTGATGTAGCCACTTCTTAGACTTCCACAAATAGAGTTGAAACTAGCACTCTCTAGAAGAAAGAGAAAAAGAAAAAAAAAAGAATCGATGGAAGTACACACAAAGATTAAATATATATCATGAATAAGTGCATGGATTTAAAGGAAAATTTTGATCATAAATAGGAAACAAATAGGAATCTCAACAGAGACATGGGGATTAACAAAAGGAACCAAATGGGAATTTTAGAACTGTAAAAACAATATCTAAACTGAAAGACTTGCTGAATGGGCATATTATCACATTAGATACTACAGAAGAAAATATTAGTGGGTTTGAAGACATCACATTGGAAACTAGACAAACCAAAGTATACAGAAAAAAAAAAAGGCTGACAAGTAGAAACAATGAACAGAGCCTTTAGTGACTTGTGGGAAATAATTAAATACCTTAAACATATCTGTAATTAGAGAACCAGAAGGAGAAGAGAGATAGATTGACACAGGAAAAGAATATTAAAAAAATTAATATAATTTTTTCCAAATTTGTCAAAACTATAAGCTTACAGATCAAAGATGCTCAGTGAACCCCAAGCAGTATAAACAGACATACAGACAGGCACACATAATAAAATTGCTGAAAACCAATGATAAAGAGAGGATCTTAAGAACAAACAGAGAAAAGACAAATATAACAGAAGAGCAAAAAGACTTACAAATAACTTCTCATGAGAAATGATGGAAGCTATAAGATAATGGAATGAGATCTTTAAGGTACTGGAAAAAAGAGTCAACCCAGAATTTCAATTCCAGTGAAACTATTCCTCAAAATTAGAGTGAAATAAAAACATTTTTGGTTAAACAGTGGAGGGATTTCATTTCCAGGAGACCTGCACTATTAGAATCATTAATGGAAGCTTCTCGGAGTGAAGAAAAATGATACAACATGGAAATTCAGATCTACAGATAGTACTGAGGATGGAAAATATGTGGGTAAATATAGAAGACATATTTTTTTCATTTCCTAATTTCTCAAAAGAGTATTGTCTTATTAAAGCAAAAATAATAACAATGTATTGGGGATTTACCGCACATTTAGAAGTAAAATATATAATAACAATAGTAAAAGTAATGAGAGAAGGATAAGGATCTTAGATTATACATGAAGTGATTTGATATTAATTAGTAGTAAATTGTCATAGATTAAAACCCTAGTGAAATCACTTAAAAAAATAAATAGGTATAGTTAACAAGTTGGTGGAGGAGATACTAAATACCAAAAAATCACCAATCCATAGAATATTGAAAAGGAGAGAAAAGATTGAAAAGAAGAGAAAAGGAATAACCATAACAATCAATAAATGTCATAAATAGAAAACAAATAGCAATATGGCAGCCTAAAACTAACCATATTGATAACTGGATTGGAAAGTAAACCAAATATATGTTTTTTATAAGTAAGACACTTTAAGGATGACACAGTTGAAAGTAATGCAGTTGAAGATGTAGCATGCAACCAGTACACATAAAGAATATGGCCTGCCTATGTTCATATTATACAAAATGGACTTAAAGACAAATAGTATTATTAGAGATAAAGAGGAATATTTCATAATGGTAAAAAGGTCAATTCACAAGGGGAAAAAAAACAGTACAACAAAATTAGGTGTAATTCCTGGTTGATTTCAGGCTACTGCTTTGGTTTAGTATAAAGAAATATTAGGCCGTAAGAGAAGAGTAAATATATGATGTACAGGGAGCTAAATAGTACCCTAAGAGCTAAGGGAAACTTCCTAAGTAAGGATAAACTTTGAGGGGGGAATCATTCCTCAGGGCTGGAGTTCAGATCTCGTTGGAGAAGATGTGCCAGCTCAATGAATGGCAGAGAAATTTCCTGTGCTGCCCAGATTATTGTTGGAACAACTGGATATCCAGATGTAGAAACATGAACTTAGATCATTACCTTGTACCATATATAAAATAATTAGCTCAGAAGTGGATCAGTGATCTAAATGTAACAGCTAAAACTATAACACTTCTAGAAGAGAACATAGAAGAGAAGATTTTCCTCTAGAAGAGGAAAATCTATGTGACCTTTGGTAAGGTAAAGATTTCTTAAATAGGATACAAAAGCACTAACCATAAAAGAAAAAAATTGATGAGCTGGATTTCTTCAAAATTCAAAACCTTTGCTCTCCGAAAGATACTGTGAATAAAATGAAAAGGCAAGCCACAGAGAGGGAGAAAATATTTGCAAAACAAAGAACTTATAAGTAGCTTGTATCTGGAATATATAAAGAATTCTTACAGCTAAATAAGGCAAACCAATTAAAAAACGGGCAAGAGAGATTTGAATAGACACTTAGCAAAGAAGATATATGATTTGGTAGAGAATTTGGTAAATATTATATGCCATGTAAATATCTTTACATGGCATATAAGCACATGTAAAGATATTTATTATCATTATTAAGGAAATGCAAATTAAAATCACTGTGACATACTGCACATCCACTATAATGAATTAAGTTTAACAAGACAGGCAGTACCAAATGTTGTAATGTTGTGAGGATATGGTGGAGCAGCCTGAACTCTTGTATGTTTCTGGAGGGATTACAGAATTGTACAGTCACTTTGGAAAACAATTTGATGGTTTTTCAAAAAGTTAAACATTCACCTACCATATGAACCTCAGTCTTACCCTTAGTTATTTGCCCAAGAGAAAATTAAAATGTATGTTCACACAAAGGCTTATATTTATGTAGTCAGTGCAGTATTATTCATAACAGTCAAAACTTTGAAACAACTCAAATGTCTATTGCCTAGTTGATGGATAAACAAATAGTCATTCATACACACAGAGGAGAGTCCCAAGGAGTGCACTATTGATACAAAAAACATTGTGGATAAATACCAAAATCATTATACTAAGTGAAATAAGTCAGATACAAAAGACTACCCATTTGATTCCATTTATATGTATTTCTACAAAAGGCAAAAATATAGTGTCAGAAAATATATTAGTGGTTTTCAGATGCCAGGATTGACAGGGAGGGGTTTGAGTGCAAAAGGGCATGACAGAACTCTTTGAGGTAATGGAAATATTCTGTTTCATGATTGTTGTGATGGTTAGATGATTATATACGTTTGTCAAAAATCATTGAAATGTACATTTTAAATTGTTGAATTGTATTTTATGTTAAGTATACCTCAAAGTTGATTAAAATATATACATATATAAAAGAAAAAACTTTATTATACCTGTAATACTCAAGATCTTTGTATTTTATTATTTGAAAATGGTATTTAAATCTTGAAAGGCAAAAAACATTGTTATAGGTATTTTCATGAAAATATAGATAACTGCCTGATAATACACCACAATTTTAGAAAATATGTTTGATACATTTATATAATGCACAGTGTGGAAAACTGCGCTGGCTCTTGGAGCAAAGGTTGACAAGGTAACTGTGGGTCTTGATTCCATTCCAAGACTAAGAGAAGAAACAGGATTCTTACTATTCTAACTTCCCATTTAAAGGATTGGGCCTGTGGCCCTGAATTTATAGTTTGGTCCCAGTAGGCAGCAAAAGGATATCCCCAAATAAAGACAGAAGGAAGTCTGTCTTTAGTGAGTGAGACATAGCCTGATGATGTCCAGAACTGAGAGATTTTTCTGGGTGAAAAGAAGAGATGACAGGATTAGTGGGACAGGTATGTTAAGGTAAAGGAAACGTTTTTAAGAAACAAAATATCCAGCCTCAATGCCTAAGTCACTGAAAATCCTAAATATTACACAGAAATCCTTTTACACTGCTGGTCCAATTAGGCCATAGTCAGCCAGCCCTAGATGTTCCTGAATGTGAGAAAAAAAATCTTCAACAGTCAGTTTGCAACAAGTTTTTACTGCACATATTGCTTGTTGGCTCAGCAGTTTATGCTTCAGTCACATCCAGAGTCTTGAATTTGTTGTGGGCGTCAGAACTTTATTTTCCCTCTGAATCTCTGCTTGTTGTAATCAGGATAGGGGTTTCAACTTCTCCTCAGCAGCCACAGGAAGCTACTAAACACAGACTCTGATGAGAAAGGCGCCAGGGAATTTGAAACCCTGTATAGTGCTTAAGAATCATATCTCCAAGAGTGTACAGTCAATAACAATACTGAAGTTCAGTTTCTTGGGGGAATTTGTATCTGAACTAGAATCAGGCACTGTATGGATATTCAGATTTTTTTCCAAGGGTGTGGGTGAGAGGTAAACATAGTGATTTTAAGATCAGGTAAATAATCTCTCTGTAACAGATTTAATCATTTATTCACTTATTCAGCACATGTATGTTAAGTGCCTCCTGTGCAAACACATACTATAGAAGGAAAAAAAGACAGTGTCCTTGTTCTCAAAGAGCTAAAAATCTTTTTAGTAAAATAAGAAATGCATTCATGATAAATTCAGTAGGTAGACATTGTAAAAGTATTACTAGTAACCATCAAATTGAGTGCCATCTTTTGCTCAGTAACATAGTATATTTCCTATGAGGGTATATAGTATCTGGAGCCTCCTAGGTTTAAATCCTAGGAGTTCTGCTTAAGTATTTTTTATTGTTTTGTTCTCTTTTAAAAATATTACCTGAGATCCTCTAAGCAATCCTATAAAACAGGGATAATAATCCCTCTTTTTTATTTATTTTTAAAATTTTGTATTGGAGTATATTTGATGTACAATGTTGTGTTAGTTTCAAGTGTACAACAAAGTGATTTAGTTACATGTATACAGATATCTATCCTTTTTCAGATTCATTTCCCATATAGGTTATTATAGAGTATTGAGTATAGATCCTTGCTGATTGTTTATTTTATATATAGTAGTCTGTATATGTTAATCCCAACATCTTAATTTATTCGCTCCCCTCACCTTTCCCCTTTGGTAACCCTAAGTTTGTTTTCTAAGTTTGTGAGTCTGCTTCTGTTTTGTTAAATAAGTTCATTTATATCAGTTTTTAAGATTCCACATGTAAATGATATCATATATTCGTCTTTGTCTGACTTAGTATGATAATCTCTAGATCCATCCATGTTGCTGCAAATGACATTATTTCATTCCTTTTTATGGCTGAGTAATATTCCATTGTATATATGTACAGTGTATTCTTTATCCATTCATCTGTCAGTGGACATTTAGGTTGCTTCCATGTCTTGACTATTGTAAATAGTGCTACAGTGAAGATTGGGGTGCATGTATTTTTTTGAAGTATGGTTTTCTCCAGATATATGCCCAGGAGTGGGATTGCTGGATCATATGGTAGCTCTATTTTTAGTTTTTTAAAGAACCTCGATACTGTTCTCCATAGTGGTGGTACCAATTTACATCCTCACCAACAGTGTAGGAGGGTTCCCTTTTTGGCTGCACCCTCTCCAGCATTTATTGTTTGTGGACATTTTGATGATGACCATTCTGACTGTTGTGAGGTGATACCTCATTGTAGTTTTGATTTGCATTTCTCTAATGATTAGGGATGTTGAGCATCTTTTCCTATGCCCATTGGCCATCTGTATGTCTTCTTTGGAGAAATACTGATTTAGATCTTCTGCCCATTTTTTTTTATTGGGTTGTTTGTTTTTTTCCTATTGAGCTGCATGAGCTGTTTGTATATTTTGGATATTAATCCCTTGTCTGTTGCATCATTGGCAAATATTTTCTCCTATTCTGTGGGTTGTCTTTTCATTTTGTTTATGGTTTCCTTTGCTGTGCAAAAGCTTTTAAGTTTCATTAGGTCCCATTTGTTTATTTTTGTTTCTATTTTCATTACTCTAGGAGGTGGATCCAAAAAGATATTGCTGCGATTTATGTCAAAGTGTGTTCTGCCTATGTTTACCTCTTAGAGTTTTATAGTATCTGGTCTTACATTTAGGTCTTTAACCCATTTTGAGTTTATTTTTGTGTATGATGTTAGAGAATGTTCTAATTTCATTCTTTTACATGTAGCTGTCCAGTTTTCGCAGTACCACTTATTGAAGAGACTGTCTTTTCTTCATTCTATATTCTTGCCTCCTTTGTCCTAGATTAATTGACCACGGGTGTGTGGGTTTATTTCCTGGGCTTTCTATCCTGTTCCATCGATCTATAAGTCTGTTTTTGTGCCAGTACCATACTGTTTTGATGACTGTAGCTTTATAGTATAATCTGAAGTCAGAGAGTCTGATTCCTCCAGCTCTATTTTTCTTTCTCAGGATTGCTTTGGTTATCAGGGTCTTTTGTGTTTCCATAGAAATTTTAAGATTTTTTTTTTTGTTCTAGATCTGCAGAAGATGACATTGGTAATTTGATAGGGATTACATTGAATCTGTAGATAACCTTAGGTAGTATTGTCATTTTGACAATATTGATTCTTCCAATTCAAGAACATGGTATATTTTTCCATCTGTTTGTGTCATCTTTCATCAGTGATTTCTTTCATCAGCTTCTTACATTGTTTTCAAAGTACATGTATTTTGCCTCCTTAGGTAGGTTTATTCCTAGGTATTTTATTCTTTTTGATGCGATGGTAAATGGGATTGTTTCCTTAATTTGTCTTTTTGATCTTTCATTGTAAGTGTATTTATAGGAATGCAAGAGATTTCTGTGTATTAATTTGGTATCCTGCAACTTTACTGAATTCATCAATGAGCTCTAGTAGTTTTCTGGTAGCATCTTTCAGATTTTCTATGTATAGTATCACATCATCTGCAAACAGTGACAGTTTTACTTCTTTTCCAATTTGTATTCCTTTTAATTCTCTTTCTTCTTTGTTTGCTGTGGCTAGGACTTCCAAAACTATGTTGAATACAAGTGGTGACAATGGATATCTTTGCCTTGTTCCTATCTTAGATGAAATGCTTTGAACTTTTCAACGTTGAGTTTGATGTTGCAGAAAATAATATTTGAAGAAATAGAGAATTGAGTTCAATAAATGATTCATATATTATTCATTAATAGTGGCATACATGGGATGGGGCTTGGGGAGCAATCCACCCTGGGTACAACCAGTAAGGGAGACATTATTTTGAAGATAATTTGTAAATGAAATAAAACTTATTCAAAGTTTGTCTGCTTTTTATTATCACCATGTGCTAGCAATTTTAAAGAACATCCGTGATAAAATACTTCTCCCAGAATTCCTTGTTGGTCCAAGTTCTAAACAAATCTTATGGTTAATGTTGATTTTTAATAATACATATTTAAGCTTCTGATAATACATATTTAAGCTTCTACTTAGCACATATTTAAACTTAATTTTTAATAAATATTGTATTCCGTAAAGAAGTTAATATGGAGTACTCCCAGTTGTATGCTTAGCCCTCAACACAGTCAGACTCAGGTATATGCATTTGTTCCAAGCATAACTTAATAAAATTTGAATAATTTGAGTGTACTTTGTGTATAGTTTCATCTACAATCCTTGTAGTGCAATACATTCCTACATTTAAACTGTAGATTTGAAATAAGCTATAATAGCATTGTGATTGTAAAAATGAAGAAACAGAATATAATTACTTCAATTTTGTCATTCTATATGACCACATGGAGTTATTATTTGTTTAAAATTTAAATAGTGGAACAGAGTGAAAACTGTGAGGTGTTACATTTTTCTTTCCAAAGTACAAACTTTACTTCATATGTTAATTTTTTTAATGATCTTGGAAAACATTTTAAAAATTGAAATATGTTCTCCTTTAAATTGTTAACTATTGGTTTTAAGCTGAGGAACAAATCAAGAAAATAAAATATTACTCTAGTGGTACAATTTACTCATTGTATAAATTGACTCTTTTGCCGATATTTTGGTTGTATTAAATTTCACTTGTTAATTATTAGACAATTATTTCCATAAAATATTTTACATAAGATTTTGATAAAAAGCATCAAAGTTAAAACTGCTGGGTTGATATAAAAGCTATTCAGTTCTACACTTTTGTCCTACAGGAATTTGAAGCACCTTTCAGTCATTTGGAACATTGTTCTAAAAACAGCAACTGCTTAATAATTTTTTTCTGAATTTTATAAAGTAATTTGAAGTCAAAACCCATACCAACATGAAAGGGCAACAATCCAGCGGAACTCAACAACGAAAATAAAATTAAAAAGCAAAGGAGGCAATTTCAGCAATGTCTGGATCTATTTTGAAATATGTAATGCCTTCAACATTGCATAGACTTTATGAAAATTGTGAAGAGTGCAAGGTGGCACATCCAAAGCATGGATACTAGAAACAACACAAGATTCAGATGACACAGGGATGAAAGACAACAATGAATCATTTTCTATAAGCATTGACAATGAGAAAGAGAAAGGAAATGTTAGTAAGCGTCAACACTGACAGGATTTTATTTTTAATGGAGAAGAAAATGGCACTAGTAAAGCCAAGATTTTGATGATGAAGAGACAGTAAATGATATTTTAATCTATTTTGATATTTCTGCTTGGTCAATACTGTTTCCAGATGAAGAGAATTAATTCAGTTAAGAAGGGAAGTGAATCTTTTCAGAATAAATATGAACCTTTCTCTGCAGTTCAAAGAAAAGGACAAAAGAGCAAAGGAAGCAGTCAACACTTGACAACTTCATGATTTTATAAATCCTTACCAAACACTGAAAAGAAAAGTGCCAGTTTTTTTCAAATTGAAATAATTATTTTTGGTTGTAGACTCTGGATATTGGGACAAAAAAATAAACATCTAATCTTGTAACAGGCTTTAAACCTGGTAGATATTAAATTCTAAGGTCTGGGAGATATCTGAACAATATCTCTCTTGCTTTTATTGACCATTACTGTTTATTTATTTAATGACTATTACTGAAAAATTTGTCATATAGAGGAGGGAGTGTCAAAAAAGGATTCACTCAAGGTATCAAATATGCTGGCTATGCCAGTATTCATTAATAATCATATAATCAATAATTCTTCTAAAGTGATCATTTTGATGAGAGATATGTGAGTGACTTGTTGAAGTCATATTTTTTGATGACTCTTTCTTTAGAGTTTGAAAAATCCACAGATGAGCAACAAATAGTAAATAAATATAAAAATTGCTTATCCTTTACATTAACTAAAGCAGTGCAAATTAAAGCAACCTAATGGTGTCATTTTATATATATGAAACTAGATTTTTCAAACTATTGTTATAATACTTAATACTAGTAAGTCTAGCACATCTATATAGTACTGATAGCAGTGAAAATTTGGACACTGACATGACAACAAACAGAAAAAAATAAACCAGTGAAATGTCCATATACTAGACCCAGGAATCTTAAATCTTATACCTAGGAGAATATACGTGCACATGTATATATAAGTAAAACATTGCATGTATAAATTACAATATATAATATGTAGATATGCCATAGTTTATTCTACTCACCTATGTTTGGGGATTTAGAGTATCTAACATTTTGCAATTACAAACAAAGCTGTAATGTGCACCTTTATTTTCATATTGTTGTTGGGGGCACTTTAAGGTAAATTTCTAGAGGTGAAGTTTAGTCAAAAGGTAAACACATACCTAGTTGTGTTAGTTATTTGTAGATTTCTCACCAAAAAGGTTTATGCCAATTTGGATTCCTGTCAACAATGTATGACTATGCCTATTTCCCCAAAGCCCTGCAGGCAGAATGTTTTATCATGCTTTTTTCATTTTTCACAATATTATAGGTGAGAAATGATATCTCAGTTCTAGTTTTTGTGTTGTTTTACATTTGGGCCCATCACACATTTTATTAGCTTAACCTTAAACCATAAAAATTTTAAGTTAGAGAACAACTTTAGGTTTTTAAATTGCAGTAAGATACATAAAATATTCCATCTTACCACTTTTGAGTGTACAGTTCTGTGCTAAGTATATTCACATTGCTGTGCAGCCAATCTCCTGAACTTTTTCATCATGCAAAACAAACTATACCAATTAAACAACTACCCATTTCTCCTTCCCCAGAGCTCCTGGAAACCACCATTTTACTTTCTGTTTTTATGAATTTGACTACTTTAGATACTTTCTATAAGTAGAATCAGTGTTTGTTATTTTGTGACTGGCTTTTTTCACTTAGTATAATATCCTCAAAGTTCATACATGTTGTAGCACATGTCAGAATTTCCTTCCTTCTTAATATTCCATTGCATGTATGTACCACGTTGTTTATTCATTCATCTGTCCATGGATACTTGGGTTTCTTCCACTTCTTGGCTTTATGAATAATGCTGCTATGAACAGAAGTGTACGAATATCTCTTAGGAATACCACTTTCAATTATTTTGGATGTATACTAAGAAATGAAATTGTGGGGTAACATGGTAATTTTATTTTTAATTTTTTGAGGAACTGCCATATATTTTCCATAACAGCTGCAGCATTTTACATTCCTACCAACAGGGCACAAAGGTTCCAATTTCTCCACATCCTTACTGGCTATTTTCTGTTTTTTGGTTTTTGTTTTTGATAGTAGCTATCCTGATGGATGTAAGGTGATATTGCATTGTGGTTTTCATTTACATCTCTCTAATGGTTAGTGATGTGGAACATATTTTCATATGCCTGTTGGCCATTTGTGTATCTTTAGTGAAATGTCTATTTAAGTCCTTTGTGCATGTCTTAAATAGGGTATATTTTGGTTGTTGTTGAGTCGTAGGTGTTTTTTAATGTATTCTGGGATATATATATATATAGCTTGCAAACCCTAACCCTATATATGTATATTTCGCAAATATTTTTTCCCATTCTGTTGGTTGCATTTTCACTCTGTTGATTGTGTCATTGCACAATTGTGCATGTTGCACACAAGTTTTTCATTTCAATGTAGTCTAATTTATTTTTACTTTTGTTATCTGTGCTTTCGGTATCATATCCAATAAATCATTGCCAAATTCAGTGTCATACAGCTTTTCCCGTATGTTTTCATCTGAGTTTTATAGTTATAGCTCTTAGGTCTTTGATCCATTTTTGTATATGGTGTAAGATAAGGATCCAACTTCATAATTTTGCATGTGGGTATTTATTTTCCCAAAACAGGTTTTGAAGAGATTGTCCTTTCCCCACTGAATGGTCCTGACACCCTTGTCAAGAATCATTTGACTATATATACAAGAATTTATTTCTGGGCTCTCTGATCTATTCCATTTGTCTATGTTTGTCTTCATGCCAGTATTACACTGTTTTGATTTTTATAGTTTTATGATATGTGTTAAAATTGGGAAGTGTGAGACTTCTAACTCTGTTCTTTTTCAAGAATCTTCTGGATATACAGGTCCCTTGAGATTCCAAGTGAATTTTAGGATGATTTTTTCTTCTTTTTTTTTTTTTTTTTGCTAAAAATGCAGCTGGGATTTTGATAGTGATTACATTAAATCTGGATTGCTTTGTGTAGTATTAACATTTTAACAATATTAAGTCTTCCAATCCCGTGAACACAGGTATTTTTCCATTTATTTGTGTTGTCTTTAATTTCTTTCAGCAATGTTTCATAGTTTTCAATGTATACATCATCTCCTGAGTTAAACTTATTCCAAAGTATTTTATTCTTTTTTGATGCTATTGTAAATGGAATTATTTTCTTAATTTCCTTTTCAGGTTGTTCATTGTTAATGAGTATGAAGGAATACAACTGATTTTTTTGTGTGTATTTTATATATTTGAAGATAGTTTTAAAATTTGATTTAAAATTTTTTTTCATTTATTTTTAAATTTCTCAGTGGGAGGACCTTTAGGTTGTTTTCAGATTAGAATTTTTAAAACACACTTCTAGATCCCCTAATAAATCAAAAAGAAATCATAACGGAAATTCTTATAACTGCACGCTGAGAAAAGCAGCATATGTAAAAATGTGTGGGATATAGCTCAGGCAGCGCTTAAAAGATAATTTATAGATTTGCCTACTTATATTGGAAGAGAAGAAAGCCAGAAAATTGATGTACCATACATACAACTTAAGTGAGAAAAAAATAACAAGAGAATACACTTGTCAAGTAGAAGGAAAGAAATAATCTTGTTAAAATCTGGGATAAAAAGAGAAGGCACAAACGTCAGACTTTGAAAGAGTATGCTCTAACTTCAGTTGTAGCAGAGATGAAAAGGTAAAACAAAATTATGATTAACTTTAACACATTTGAAAACTTATGAAATATTTAATTCCTAGAAGAAATATAAAGTATTAACTGTATTCAATAAGAAAGAGAAAAACTGAATAGTTCTATAACCATTGAAGAAATTAAATACTAACATCCTATGATGAAAATACAGGCCCAAATTTTGTAGGTAACTTTTACCAAATATCCATGGATTAGAAAATACAAACACTACAAAACATCTTCTAGGTCATAGGGAGGAAAAAAAGGAAACCATTATGGTCTAGTATAATTGTGATATCAAAACCAGACAAGAACAGTTTAAAAAATGAGAAATAGTACAGGTCAAAATCACTCATGAACATGTATGACAAAATCCTAAATAAAATATAAGCAACTGAACTTAGCAGTGCATGGAAGAAGATACCCTATGATTGAGTAGTGAATATTCCAGAATTCAGTTTAGTTCAGAATTGGGGGAAAAAAAAAATCTATTGATTAATCCACCTCAAGATAAGCAAGAAAAATTATATGATTCTTTTCCACAGATACAGAAAAAAATGTAAGAAAAAGAATGAAAACATAAGAAGTGGGGTGGAAAGACACAAAAGTGTTAGTGGTAGCAGGTAATATAACTGTTTATATAGAAAACAAAATATAACCTAAATATGTTAGGAGAAAAAAATGAGTGTCAAATATAAGATAAAGTTATCTGCATTTCTATATGGTATACCCTTTAAAACAACAACTGCAAATATAAGGTACTTTTGGTAGGTGTGAAAATCCTATATGGAAAAAATTATATTGAAAGTTATTAAAGAAGATTCACATTTATAATATATAAATATATATATATATAGAGAGAGAAATATAATAAATTCATGGAGAGGATAACTTGTAAGAAGTTAATTCTTGTCAAATTTAGTGGCGATTTGATGAAAATCCCAACAGTGTTTTTATGGAACTTAGCAAACTGATTCTATAATTTACATGGTATAGCAAACAGCCAAGAATGGTAAAGACACATTTGAACAAGAGGGTGCAGCAGATTTGCCCTACAGGTAAAAGACAAATTATAAACCTAGAGTAATTAAAAACACATGGCTTTGATACAAAGACAGACGAATAAACCAGTGAAATAGAATAGAGAGCCAAGAAACAGAGCCATACATTTATGGGTACTCTGTACGTGAAAAATAATTACCTTTTTAAAAAAAAATTTTTATTGGAGTATAGTTGATTTACAATGTTGTGTTAGTTTCTGCTGTACAGTAAAGTGAATCAGTTATACATATATCAACTTTTTATTTAAATTCTTTCCCCATATAGGTCATTACAGAGTATCGAGTAGAGTTCCCTGTGCTATAGAGTAGGTCCTTATTAGTTATCTGTTTTATATATAGTAGTGTGCATATGTCATTCCCCAAATCCCATTTTGTCCCTACCCCCCTTGCCCCCTGGTAGCCATAAGTTTGTTTTCTACATCTGTAACTCTATTTCTGTTTTGTAAATAAGTGAAAAATTATTATCTTTTCAAAAAATGGTGCTTGGTCAATTATCTAGCCAGATTACAGAAAAAAATAACTCCTCTCTTACACAAAAATCAGTTTTATGTGGATTATAAATCTAAACATAAAAAATTAAAAATAGGGGGCTTCCCTGGTGGCGCAGCGGTTGCGCGTCCGCCTGCCGATGCAGGGGAACCGGGTTTGCGCCCCGGTCTGGGAGGATCCCACATGCCGCGGAGCGGCTGGGCCCGTGAGCCATGGCTGCTGAGCCTGCGCGTCCGGAGCCTGTGCTCCGCAACGGGAGAGGCCACGGCAGAGGGAGGCCCGCATACCACAAAAAATAAAAATAAAAAAAAATAAAAATAATAAAAATAATAAAAAATAGAATTAGAAAATAACGTAGGAGTACCAACTGTAATGGAAAATATTGTTAAACTGGATAATGTTAAATTTAAGAACGTCTGATAATCAAAACACAGTATTAAGAGAATGAAAAGGCAAGCCACAGATGGGGAGAAGATATATGCAACATATTGGGTTGGCCAAAAGTTCCTTTAGGTTTTAAGTAAAAACAAAAGACATTTTTCATTTTCACCAAGAACTTTATTGAACAGCATATTCACCATTTTGTTCTACTACCTTCTGCCATTTTTCAGGCAACTTCATAATTCCATCTTCCCAAAACTTTTTATCTTTTTGAGCAAAGAACTGTTCCAGGTGCATTTTACAGTCTTCCAGGGAATTGAAATTTTTTCCATTAAGAGAAGTTTGTAAAGACCGAAATAAATGGAAATCCAAAGGTGCAATGTCTAATACGGTTGATGAATCACAACTTCCCAGCCAAGCTGTAACAATTTTTGCCTGGTCATCAAAGAAACATGCAGTCTTGCATTATCCTGATGGAAGGTTATGCGTTTTCTGTTGACTAATTCCGAACACTTCAAGTGCTGCTTTCAGTTGGTCTAATTGGGAGTAGTACTTGTTGGAATTAATCGTTTGGTTTTCGGAAGGAGCTCATAATAGAGGACACCCTTCCAATCCCACCATATACACAACATCACCTCTTTGGATGAAGACCGGCCTTTGGTGTGGTTGGTGATGGTTCATTTCACTTGCCCCACAATCTCTTCCATTCCACATTATTGTACATTATCCACTTTTCATCATGCATCATAATTTGTTTTAAAAACAGAACTTTTTCATTACATTTAAATAGAGAATTGCATGCAGAAATACAGTTAAGAAGGTTTTTTTCCACTTAACTTATGTGGACCCCAAACATGAAAGCGATTAACGTTACCAAGCTGGTGCAAATGATTTTCAATGCTTGATTTGGATATTTAGAGTATGTTGGCTATCTCCTGCGTGGTATAATGTCGATTGTTCTCAGTGACTGTCTCGATTTGATTGCTATCAACTTCAACTGGTCTACCCAACCGTGGAGCATCATCCAGCAAGAAATCTCCAGCACGAAGCTTTGCAAACCACTTTTGACACATTTGATCAGTCACAGCACCTTCTCCATACACTGCACAAATCTCTTTTTGCCTTTCAGTTGCGTTTTTACCTTTCTTGAAGTAATAAAGCATAATATGCCGAAAATGTTGCTTTTTTCCTTCCATCTTCAATATTAAAATGGCTACACAAAAATTCACCAATTTTGATAAGTTTTTTTAAATGCACAATGATATGACAGCTGTCACAATACAACCTAACAAAATTGTTTCAAATGAAGTTAAAGACAACTAAGTGCTACTAGAGCCATCTAACAGAAAAAAACAAAATGGACCTTTTGGCCAACCCAGTATATAACTAACGAAGGAGTTGTATCAATTTGTAATAAATATTCAGTATAGGTATCCAATATACAAAAATTTCAATCAATAAGAAAAGCAGATAATTGAATAGAAAACTGAACAAGATGCTTGAATAGACATTTCACAAAACAGCATATCCAACAGACCAATAAACATATGAAAAGGTGCTCATATTTACTAATAATCAGAAATTTTCAGATTAAAGTGAAACAGGGTACTGCTACATAGCCATCAGAATGGCTAAAGTTAAAGAGACTAACAATAACATTTGATGGCATGGATGTGGCACAACCACAGGCCTCATATACTGTGAATGGAATTGTATATTGGTACAACTATTTCAGAAAACTCTAACAACATTTACCAAAACTGTAAATATTGGTAAATATTTATAGCTATTTACCAATATTGTAAATATTGGTAAATAGCTATAAATATTACCCAACAATTCTACTCCTAAGTATGTACCCAACAAAAATATGGCACATGTTTTCCAAGAGAGATGTTTAAGAATGTTCATATTGATGATTATTATGGGTAGTAACTCAAACTGGAAACAATGCAGATGTCCATCAAAAGTAAAGTGGATAAATCAATTGTAGTATAATTCATTTAACATATATTTCATATCGATGAAAATAAACTACTGCTAAATGCAACAACATAAACTAATATGAAAAATATAATATTGAATGAAAGAAACCAAACACAGAAGATTACATTATATGAAGAAGGTTCCATTATATGAACCTTGAAAACAGGCAAAACCAAACTACTGGGTTAGAAGTCAAAATAGTAGTTATACTTGGTGGGATAGTCAGGGAATAGTAATTGGAAGAGCTATGGGGGCAACTCTGGAGGACTGGCATACCTTCTATTTCTTAACCTGGGTGGTGTACACAGATGATCACTCTATGATAATTAAGCTGTATGTTTACAGTTTATGCACTCTTCTGTATATGAGTACACTTTGCAATAAAAAAAAAATGTTTTAAAAATACCCAGAGTTTAAGTTTTGGGAGGCAAAACTTAAAAATATTTTAAATCACTCCAGTAGAATTTTTTATGACTTTGGGATACAGAAAGATTTATTGTACAAGGCTCAAAATATGCAAACAATAAAGGAAAATATCTGATAAACTTTACATTAAAATTAGAATTATTTTCATCAAAAATACCATAAATAAAATGAAAAGATAAGCTGCAGACCCACCAGAGATATTTGTAACATGTAACTGAAAAAGGATTAGCATTCAGAATAGATAAATAATAAAATATACAAACAACCCAAAATAAAAACAGACAAAAGACGTAAGCAGGTAGTTCATAAAAGAAGATATATGAATGACCAGTAGTCATATCTGAATGTATACAACCTCACTAATAATCGGGTAATCCAAATTAAAACTAACAGATTAGCTAGAACTATTAAATCTGACAATTCTAATTGCTGGTATGGATATGAAGCAAAAGGAACTCATACACTATTAGTGAAATCATAAATAGGTATAATCCCTCCATTGGTAGATACTTTTGCATTATCTGATAAGCTTGAAGATGTGTGTGTACCCCCTGACCAGCAATTCCACTCCTGGAGACAGTCCTTGAAAAACTCTGAAATGTGTACCAGAGAACATGTACAAGCAAATCCATAGCAGTACTGCTTATAATAGTAAAATACTGGAAATAACCCATATGTATATGAATAGAAGAAAAAATAGATTATTTTTATCCATGCAATGGATATTATACAATGGTGAAATTTAAAGGGCTATATGCATCAATATGGATGAATCTCAGGAACATAACATTGAACAATAAAAAGCAAGTAACAAAAGAGTACTTAGGATGATTCCATTAAATGAAGTTTAAGAGGCAAAACTAATCAGTTTATTATTTGAGGACACATACCTTTGTGGTAATGATATAAAGAAAAGCAAGGAAATGATAAAATATAGCATCGTGATTGGCTTTCAGGAGAAGGGAGGGGAATATAGTCAGGAAGGGACCCACAGGAAGCTATAGGTATTGGTGAAAATCTATTTATTAAACTGGATGTTTGCTTATTATTCTTAAACTCTACATACACATTATATATACTCTTGTGTGCATGACATATTTCATAATAAATTGTTTAGAAATCTTATTTACTTTCTATAGAAAATGCTGTATTGGGGATCAATAGCAGAAGCCAGGAAATCAGCTATGTTTTCTCTTCCAATTGTCCAGCAGTAGCTGATGCTGCACTAGAAACTGATAGAGACGAATAGGGAGGGATAGCTAATAATCAGTTCTGGTTTTCAGTGTTGTCATTAAATTTTTATTTTGTTATATGTGTTCTTAGGTTCTTTGTAGGAATGAGGAAGAGAACACATCATGAGTTCATGGCCAAATACCATTTCATACTGAATTTTGACTTTAATTTTCTCAGCAATCCTATGCTGTTAGAGTAGGAGCAGATACTGTCCATTTTACTTGATAGATCAAGAAACTGGGTGGAGAGAGGTTAAAGCAAATTGCTTTAGGGCACACAACTAATAAAAGTGAAAGCCACCCTGGACTTCCCTTTACAACCCACCAGCTTTCCTCTGTGTGTCTATGCACAGTATTGTCACCAACTTCCAGCATCGCCAGCACTCTGGCTTGGAAGCACTCAACGTACCTGACTCTGGGGCCTCCTCTGGGCTGTGAGGAAGGTGTGATATACTGGGTACAGTGGAGGTTAAGTATCCATTTCCTCTGAATTTCTTCCCCTGAGCAGACATTTGACTTAAGCCCCCTGTTCTCCTGAAGGCTGAGGCGCTGGGGCTACAGAGGATCTAGATATTTAAAGGTACATTTGCAGAGAGGAGACCCTTTGCTAATCTAAGGAACAGCTTGTGAGAGTGGGGGTGGGTGAGCGAAGCCAAACCTGGAGCATGTGAACGATAGCTTCATCAACTTGACATTCCCTCAGGACCCACCACCTACATAGGGGTTCTTTTCTGGCTATTTCCCCACCAGATGTAAAAATTATTAAATGTATTTGGCTAGAGTTTCTTGGGGACTCTTCTTTCTCAATTCTTTTCTTTACGTTATTTCCTTCTCTGCCCCCAGTTTTTATCCCCATTTTTCCTTCTCTCTCACATAAGCTATAGCCACATGTTGTCTGGATTTGCTCAAGTATCAAGGCACAGAGAAGGAGCTCCTGTGGATCCCAGTCTTAGTGCTGGGTGCTGAGGTATTTTCCCAGGAGCCTACAGCATTCTGGGTTGAGCCAGACCTGATAACACAGGTGTTTCTCTAGACTTAGAGCTGGCTAGAAAATTCTCCACAGTTTAAAAGAATTAAAGCAGTGACTAGTGAGTGGATAGGTTTATAAAACAAAGTGGAAAAGTTGTCACACGAGTTTTTTATTAGATTGTGCTCACTGAAGTTTAAAGACTTGAGAAAATAATGAGTGAGCCAAGGTCATTGAAGGAGCTGGGGCCTTGAACTACCTGTCATATATGCTGCATATGTATGTATACTTATGTGCATATGCATAAATATATATGTACATATTAGTAATATATACTCCTATATACTGAGATTTGGAGACCCTAAATAGCCCCTCACTTGCTTTAAAATCTATTTATTAGTGGCTTTAAAATCTCTCTCTGTTAGTCAAATATTTCTATGGCTTAGTTCTTAGAATTGTTAGAATCCCACTGTTAAATGGATTTAGTTCTGGGGCTTCCCTGCTGGTGCAGTGGTTAAGAATCCACCTGCCAATGCAGGGGACATGGGTTCAAGCCCTGGTCCGGGAAGACCCCACATGCCACGGAGCAACTAAGCCCGTGCGCCACAGCTACTGAGCCTGCACTCTAGAGCCGGCAAGCCACAACTACTGAGCCCACACACCACAACTACTAAAGCCCATGCGCCTAAAGCCCGTGCTCCACAAGAAGAGAAGCCACCGCAATGAGAAGCGCGCGCACTGCAATGAAGAGTAGCCCCCACTCGACGCAACTAGAGAAAGCCTGTGTGCAGCAACAAAGACCCAAAGCAGCCAAAAATAAATAAATAAATATTTTAAAAATGCATTTAGTTCTGAGAGTCATATTAATCACCACAACAAATATTTGTTGAGCACTTTACAATTTACAAGCATATTTACATACAGTGCCTCACTCAAAACAACAACCATGTTTTTCCGCACTGTATTAGGAGGATCAGGAGTCTTAGAAAATTATGTTTCCAGTCCTGAGGTATAGGAGCTAGAATTTGAATCTGATATTTGACTTTAATTTTAGTCATTATTTCTTAGACCCAATGCTAACTATCAGTCATAACTGTCTTAGCATAATTTTATTACATGTGATGTGGAATGTCAGCTTCATCTGACCTGGGCATCAGACTCTTTAGCAGCCAGTCCCCAGAATCCATTCAGAGCAATTTTTTACCCCCTTAAACTTTGGTGTGCAGATCACCTGGAACAGAATTATTCTGGGAGAGAAGGGATAATTCTCAAAATTTCAGATCCTTGGGCCGTATCCCAGGCCTACTGACTCAGCTTACCTGGAATGGGAACTTGCCGTTTTAAAACAAGCACACAGGTGAATTTTAAGTGCTCTAGTCTTTGATAGCCATGGTTTAGTAGCCACACTAACCTTTCTAGTGTCATTGCCACGTACTTCTGAGTTTCTGGGGCTCTGACTGCTTGGGTAAAATGGGTCACAGTCAATATAGATCCCTGAAGATTGTTGGTTGGAATTTGATCCATTGGCCAAAAATTTCTTCCCCATCCCACCCAACTGTGTAGGATTTTTTTCCAGGCTGGCCCAGAGGAAAAGCCAATCATTGTTCTCATTCTGACTAATTGGAGACAGTCTGGCCACAAACATCCCCCTTTGTGCCTTTTCTCTTCTACAGGGCTTGGGCAGGGCTGCAGAGAATCTGCTGCAGGGTGGCCCGGGTGGGACCCAGAGGAGAATAATTACAACTGCAATGCCTTCTGTCATTAAGTCCTAAGTGGAATGCTGAGTTGAACAATGGAAAAGGTCTCTACTGTCCTTGAGAACATTTTTGTTATTGTCCCAAGCCAAGGACTTGAGTGTTGAATGAGTGTTGAATGTGTTTTCTCACAATTTTTTGGAATTTCCTATGGTTTGTGCAGTAATGGCAATTTGTTTACAACCTTGCAGTTGGCTGCCTTCAATTTGTTTCAGCTGGTCTGGGGAGTCTGTGTAAACTGAGTGGACTACAACTAGAAAAGACTCTTTTTTCCTTTTGTTTTCTTGGAGAAGGAAAGAGAATAAACCATTGTCTCCAATATATGGCAAGGACCCCCAAGTTTTCTACCAGCAGCAATATCTTTTTGTGGTGGTATAATGTTGCTTTGTAAACTTAGTCCAAATATAAACCCCATGCATAAATAGTAACAGTAGTAAACATTTACTGAACATTTACTTTATTCCAGTCCCTGCCCTAACTGCTCTGTGTGCATTTTTTCATTTAATCCCTCAATAATTCTATAAGTTAGAGGTACTGTTACTATTCTCACTTTATAGATGAGCACATGGAGTCTTAGAAAGTTGAAATAAGTTGGCTAAGGTCAAACAGGTTAGCATTAGAATGGTGATTTGTACCAGGAAAGTCTAGCCCCAGAGCCATATTCCTTTTTGCTGTAGCCTGTGTCCCTCCTGTCTTGTATAATCTTTCCTATAACACAACATACCCAGATTTAAGTCTTTGTTTAATTGTTCAAGATGAGAATACTGTGTTTGATTATTATGGTGGCTATATTTTTAAACTAAAAATTAGGAAACTTTGGAGGATATAGGAGTGAAAATTTTGAATTGAAGTTGTTCTGAAAAAGACTAGGATGAACTCTCATATCCCATAGAGGATACAGTGAGGATATCAATCAGTTCCTCTCCCTTATCCCTTTAATGAAGGACTTTCATGTATACATCTCAGTATGTGACACCATTTATAAAACATGTAGTTGAGGTACTTAACATTTATTGTATGAATGAAGATAGTTCTGTCCTCAAAGAATTCCTGATCTGGTAAGGACAATAAGTCAAACAATTGTAACACATTATGTTGAGTGCTATAATAGAGGTAGCTGGTACCTGATTGGCTTGTAATCAGTACTTATTAAGGAAATAAATGAATCTAAAGGGTGTGTAGGGATCAGGTAATGATATTCAGAGGCATTGCCACCTATGATGGGACCTTAAAAGACAAGTAGGCATAGGCCAGGTGAAGAGGAAAGGCAAAGCATACCAGACAGAGAGGGCTGAATGGACAAAGTACCAAAGACAAGAGAAAAAACACAGACTGTTTAATAAATTCCAGTCATTCAGTATGGCTAGAACACAAATAATGGTGTAATTTGGGGGAAAGATGGTAAAGATGAGGCTGACAGGCTAAGTAGGAATAGATCATGAGGGTCTTTTATGCTGTGGAGCTTAGACTTTATCATGACTTCTATGGGAAATTTTGAAATATGTGTAGTAGCTAAATGACATAATAATTGTAGTTATATAAGTATGTGTAAACATGCATACTTAATAATCTATATATAATTCACTCCTCGTCATGGGACCTACTCTTCACAACTAATCTTTTCATTGCTTTGAGGACCTAGTTATTAAAGCGCCAAGGGAGGGCTTAAATACTATGATAAAACAGGGTTTCCTCAGTCTTCCATGTTCATGGGATTACCTAGGAATTCTGTCTAAAAGTTTATTCTGATTGATTATGTGTGCAGTAGGGCCTTAGATTCTGCATTTCCAACAAAGTCCCAAGTAATGCTGATACTGCTGGTTCTCAGACTACACTTTTAAGTAGCAAGGTTCCAGAAAAGGAGCAAGACAGTATCTCAGAAAAAATAAAGTATGTTAATGAAAGCCAAAAATGGGCGTGGGGCATAAAATAAAGGATGGGATATAGAACAAAGGAGGGAGGTAGCTTTAGTGAAATAAAATTTAGGCAGACAATAAGAAAAAAGAATAAAAAAAGACTAGATTAAAGAGGCACATCATGAAAATATGGGAGTACCTGATCTTAGCTGATGGCAAGGAGATGAGAAAAATTTTCTAAAAGGAAATGAAGGAGGATATGCTGACCGTTATGACTGTAAGCTCTAATTAAGAACAAGTCTGTAATAACTAGTGCACCATTTTGTTCTATGGAATGCTAGGACTATAAGAATTTAATAAGTGTTTTTGGCAAAAGCCTTCATAGCCAAACAAGTTTGGGAAATGTTGTTAAGTAAAGTTAAACTGAGTCTATAAAGTGTTTTTCCAAGAAGCATCCTTGTCTTAGTCTATTTGGGTTGCTGTGACAAAAATACCACAGACTAGAGGGCTTATAAACAACAGATATTTATTTCTCACAGGTCTGGAACATGAAAAGTCCAAGATCAAGGTACCCACAGATTTAGTGTCTGGTGAGGGTTCAGCTTCCTCATTCATAGATGGCCATCTTCGACTATTTTCTTGCTTCTACTGGGTGGAAGTGGGAGGGGACCTCTCAGAAGTCTCTTGTATAAGGGTCTTAATTCCATTCATGAAGGCTCTACCTTCATGACCTAATCACCTTCCAAAGACCCCACCTCCAGATACCATCAAATTAGGGATTAGGTTTCAGCATAGGAATTTGGGGTCGGGAGGTGGGGAGGGGCAGGACACAAACATTCAGTCACAGCAATCCTTTTCACAAGACATTTAATTAACATCTCAAGACCCAGGATTTTCATTGAGCGCAATATTAGAAAACCTGGTCTACTGAAAGAAACATGGGATTTGGAGTAAGGTCTGGGTTGAAGACTCATTTCCTTAAGTTACTTAACTTCTCTGAGCTGCAGTGGCTTCATAGCTAAAATGGGCATTACATTCTCAATCTTTCAAAGCTATTATAAATATTGAACTAAGAAGAATAGGAGAATATAAACTTCTAAGCATTATGATATTATGCCTCTTTTTTACTATTTACTACAACATTTCGTACAATGTTTCATTCCCTGGGACTCAATCCTCAATGAAAGAAAAAACTTAATGGATTGATTGATGTTAGAGGCCAAGAAACTCCTTATAGGGCCATAATAAGAGTACTGGCAGTTGATCTTTTCTTGAAAAAGGCAGGAATTAGGCAGAGGCAGATGAAGGATGTGGCTTGATATATTGCTTTATCTTTCCTCCTCTTTTCTGTGTGCTCTTTTATTGCTAAAGGGTAGAAGACAGGATATAACTTCTAGAAGAATATAATTATTTGCAAGGCAAAAAATGGATACTACTTGAACAGGAAAAATTTGGAAAACAAAATCAGCCCCCATGTTCCAGTGGGTGGGCCAGTGTTAATTACTTACAAATGAAATGTTAGGATTCTTCATAACCCATCCCATGATGGTGAGTAATACATTATTTTGACCATATGAATATCCAGCTGGAAAATTAATATTTTTTACATCTGAGGCTGTGAACTTTCTCAATGGACCTCACCATATTTAAGCATCTTGTGAGAGTGGTTGACTATTACAGGTGGAAAAAAGGAAGGAGATAACTCATCCATAATTACTTAGAGACTACATTTGAAGTTTAAAACATCTGTATGTTTATAAAGCATTCAATCACTTATATATTTGGTAGTCATGTTGTAAAGTGTCTAGCCATTTAGAAATATCTGGATGATTGAATGTTTATCCAGATGTTCAGTCTTGAGTAGATATTTGACAACTGCAAAATATAATTTTTCAGTTGCTTGGTCTGAATTTTGCTGAATTTTTAAAACACTAAGTTGAATAGTTGTTTTGTATCTGTGTCATTGGCCTGGTTTGAGACTGATCAGAGAAGAACAGGCTTAGGAATAGAACGCCTAAGTCAGTGTCCAAACTACCTTACCTTGCTCAACAACAAGGTATTGTTCCTCTTTTTTAGTTTACTTGGTGGTATTGAGCAAGAATATAAAAGTATTTATAGGTGTTTAGAGGAGAAGATAGTGTATGATAATTGGTAGAACACTGTGAATGGGGATCAAAAGACCCAAGTTCAAATCCTGGCTGAACCTCTTACCAACTGTATACAACCTTTGCAGCTATATTAACCTCTTAGTAGTAGTTTGTCTTCTATGGAATAAATGTAATAATAATAATAACTGGCCTCAGAGTTGAGGTTTATTGTGATAATCTAATGAGATAAGAAATGTGAACTTTTTTTAACTGTATATATTTATGTATATGTATATGCCTATGTTAAATGTGAATGCTCTTGTTTCCATTTCCCTCCAGATAAGTATAGTTAGTACTGTATGTGACCAGCTTTGTGTCAATATGAGGAATTTTTAAAAGACTGGGAAATGCAGAAATTTAAAACAGAAAAAATGGGGAGTATGGCCAAGATAACAGAGTAGGAAGACCCTGAACTCATCTCCTCCCACGGGCACACCAAAATTACAAATACTTACAGAGCAACTATTTATGAGAACAACCTGAAGACTAGCAGGAAAGAGTTTTCACAATTAAAAATATAAAGAAGGAACCAAATGAAACAGGTAGAAGGGGTAGAGATGCAGCATAGTCAGGACCCACACCTGCAGGTTGGTGAACCACAAATAGGAAGAATATCACAATTACACAATCAAGGAGTGAGGGGTCTGAGCCCCACATTGGTCTTCCCTGGCCAGGGGACCTGCACCAGGAAGACATCTGGCTTTGAAAAACCAGCTGGACTTACATTCCAGAGAGCCACAGGGCTACAGGAAATAGATAACTCTGCTCTTAAAGGGTGTGCACAAAATCTCTGATGCTCTGAGTCTTGGCACAGAGGCAGTAGTTTAAAAGGAGCCTGGGTCAGACCCATTTGCTGATCTTTGAGAGCCTCCTAAGGAGGCAGGAGGCAATTAGGACTCCCCCTGGGGATGGAGACACAGGGAGCACTCATATTGGGGAGCTTGTTCTACCATAATGACACCAGCACTGACCAGCACCATTTTGGAATCTTCCCCCTAGCTCATCTGCTCTGGGGGCTTACCTGCCCAGTAGCAGGTCAGCACCAGCCCTATGCCCCCTAGGCTGTAATCCCAGACACTCAGGGTCCTGGCCCTATGGACAGTGAACTGACAGCAGCTTTCCCCCAGACTGCACAGCCAAACATGCAGGAAACTTGCCCTGCCTTCCACCGGGCCCACAGCCACCACACGAGGCAGGACTTGTAGCCAAAGGCCAGGGGCTATACCTGCCTATACTCATAGTACTCAGCCCCACCACGACAGACGGGCTAAGCAGCCCACATAGGGGGCATCTCTGGATCATATCACTCTGGTAATCAGAGGGGAGTGAGCTGCTGAACTCTATAGGATGCTCCTACATAAGGCCACTTTTCAAAGGTCAAGAAATGTAACTGACCTACCTAATACATAGAAATAAACACAGTAAATTAGGTAAAATGAGAAGACAGAGGAATATGTTTGAAAAATTCGAAGAAACAAGACAAACTCTCAGAAAAAGAACTAAGCAAAGTGGAAATAAACATTCTAGCTAATGAAGAGTTCAAGGTAGTGATCCCAGAGAGGCTCATTGAACTCAAGAGAAGAATGGATGAACACAGTGAGAATTTCGAGAGTTAGAAAATATAGAGAAGACCCAAACAGTGCTGAAGAATAAAATAACTGAAATAAAAAATATACCAGGAGGAATCAAGAGTAGGTTAGCTAATATAGAGGAATAGAGCAGCAGACTGGAAGACAAAGTAGTGAAAATCACTCAAACAGAACAGAATAAATAGATAGATTGATAGATAGATAGATAGATAGATAGATAGATAGATAGATAGATAGATAGATAGATAGATAGAATTTAAAGAAATTAGGATAGTTTAAGAGACCTATGATAGGACAACATCAAGTGTAAGAACACTTGTATCATAGGGGTCCCAGAAGAAGAAGAAGAAGAAGAGAGAGAAAGGGGCACAGAATTTATTTAAGAAATAATAGCTGAAAACTTCCCTAACCTGGGAAAGAAAACAGGTATCCAGGTCCAGGAATCACAGAGAATCCCAAACAAGATGAACCCAAAGAGGTCCACACCAAGATACACTATAATTAAAATAGCAAATTAAAGATACATAGAGAATCTTAAATGCAGCAAGAAAACACCAGTTACATAGACAGGAACTTCCATAAGAGCATAGAGTGACTTTTCAACAGAAACTCGGCAGACCAGAAGGAAGTGGCACAATATATTTAAAATGATGAAAGGAAAAAACCTACAAGCAAAAATACTCTACCCACCAAGGTTATCATTCAGAATTTTTTTTTTTTTTTTTGTGGTACATGGGCCTCTCACTGTTGTGGCCTCTTCCGTTGCGGAGCACAGTCTCCGGACGCACAGGCTCAGTGGCCATGGCTCATGGGCCCAGCCGCTCCGTGGCATGTGGGATCTTCCCGGACCGGGGCATGAACCCGTGTTCCCTGCATTGGCAGGCGGATTCTCAACCACTGCACCACCAGGGAAGCCCTATCATTCAGATTTTAAAGAGAGATAAACAGTTTTACAGACAAGCAAAGCTATAAGAATTCAGCACCACCAAACCAGCTTTTAAAAAAAGGTTAAAGGGACTTATCTAAGTGGAAAATAAAAGGCCACAACTAGAAATATGAAAATTATGAAAGGTAAAATCTCAGTGGTAAAGGCAAACATATAGTAAAGGTAATAGCTCAACCATTTATAAAGCTAGTAGGAAGGTTAAAAGACGAAAGTAGTAAAATCATCTATATTCACATAAGTATTAAGGGACACACAGAACAAAAGATGTAATATATGACATAAAAAACATTAAATGTGGGTGGGGGGGCATTCAGGGTAGTTAGAATGCATTCAAACTGAAGAGATCATGAACTTAAAGTAACTATTTATATATAGTTATATATAAATTTATAGTTATATATTAACCTCATAGTAACCACAAACCAAAAACCTGTAATAGATACACAAGACAAACAATCCAAATATAACACCAAATGTAGTCACCAAAGCACAAGAGATGAGATCAAAAGAAAAAGAAAGGAACAAAAAAAAACTACAAAAACAACTAGAAATCAGTCAACAAAATGGCAATAAGTACATATCTATCAATAATTACTTTAAATGTAAATGCACTAAATGCTCCAATCAAAAGACATAGAGTGGCTGAATGGAAAATTAAAAAAGACCCAGCTATATGCTGCCTAAAAGAGACCCACTTCAGATCTAAAAACACACACAGACTTAATGTGAGGAGATGAGAAAAGTTATTCTATGCAAATGGAAATGAAAAGAAAGCTGGGATAACAATACTTATATTAGACAAAATAGTCTTTAAAAACAAATGTTGACAGAGACAAGGGCATTGCATAATGATAAAGGGATTAATCCAACAAGAATATATAACAATTGTAAATATATATGTACCCAACATAGGAGCACCTAAATACATAAAGCAAATATTAACAAGAATAAAGGGAGAAATTGACAGTAACACAATAATATTAGGGGATTTTGATACCCCACTTGCATCAATGGACAGATCATCCAGACAGAAAATCTATAAGGAACAATTTGCATTAAAGGATACATTAGATCAGATGAACTTAATAAATATATATAGAACATACCATTCAAAAGCAGCAGACTACATATTCTTTTCAAGTGCACATGGAACATTCTCCAGGATAGATCACATGTTAGGCCACATAACAAGTTTCAGTAAATTTAAGAAGATTGAAATCATGTCAAGCATCTTTTCCAACCACAGTGGTATAAGACTAGAAATCAACTACAGAGAAAAAAACTGCAAAAACACACAAACGTGGAGGCTTAACAATATGCTACTAAACAACCAATTGGTCACTGAAGAAATCAAAGAGGAAATAAAATATCTTGAGACCCATGAAGTAGAAACACGACACAAAAATATGGGATGCAACAAAATCAGTTCTAAGAGGGAAGTTTATAGTGACACAGCACACCTCAAGAAACAACAAAAATCTCAAATAAACAATCTAACCTTATGCCGAAAAGAACTAGACAAAGAAGAACAAAAAATGCTCAAAGTTGGTAGAAGGAAGGAAATAATAAAGATCAGAGTGGCAGTAAATGAGACAGAGACAAAAAAAAAAAACACACACACTAGAAAAGATCAATGATTCTAAGCTGGTTCTTTGAAAAGTTAAACAAAACTGATAAACCTTTAGCTAGACTCATCAAGAGAAAAAGAGAGAGGGCCCAAATAAATCAGAAATGAAAGAGAAGTTACAGCTGGCACCACAGAAATACAGAGAATCATAAGAGATTACTATGAACATGTATACACCAACAAATTGAACAACATAGAAGAAATGGATAAATTCCTAGAAACATAGAATCTTCCAAGACTAAACCAAGAAAAAAACAGGAAATTTGAATAGACTAGTCACTAGTAATGAAATTGAATCAGTAATTTAAAAACCCCCAAACAAACAAATGTCCAGACCCAATGGCTTCACAGATGAATTCTACCAAACATTTAAAGAAGAGTTAATACGTATCTGTCTCAAACTACTCCAGAAAAGTGAAAAGGAAGGAACACTTCCAAACTCATTCTATGGTTTTATACCAGAACCAGACAAAGACACCACAAAAAAGAAAATTAGAGGCCAATATCACTGATGAATATTGATTCAGAAGTCCTCAACAAAAGATTATCAATCTGAATTCAGCAATACATTAAAAGGCTCAAACACGTGTCTCAACTGGGATTTATCCCAGGGATACAAAGATGGTTCAATATCTGCAACTCAATCAACATGATACAACGACATTAACAAAATGAAAAATGAAAATCATATGATTAGCTCAATAGACGTAGAAAAAGCTGTTGACAAAATCCAATATTCATTTATGATAAAAACTCTCAAGAAAGTGGGTATAGAGGGAATGTACCTCAACATAATAAAGGCCATTTATGACAAACCTACAACCAACACTATACTCAATGTTAAACAGCTGAAAGCATTTCCTGTAAGGTCAGGAAAAAGAGACGGATGCCCACTATCACAAAAGGAATCCAAATTGGAAAGGAAGAAGCAAAACTGTCGTTGTTTGCAAATGACATGATACTATATGTAGAAAGTCCTAAAGACACCACTAAAAAAAAAAAGATTAGAACTAATAAATGAATTCAGTAAATTGCAAGATAGAAAATTAATGTACAGAAATCTCTTGTGTTTCTATACAATAATAATGATCTCTCAGAAAGAAAAATTAAGAAAATAATCTCATTTACAGTTGCAGCAAAAAGAGTAAAACACTTAGGAATAAATCTAAGCAAGGAGGTAAAGCCTTGAACCCAGAAAACTATTAGACATTGATGAAAGAAGTTGAAGATGACACAAACAAATGGAAAAATATATCCTGCCCATTGGATGGAAGAATTAATATTGTCAAAAGGATCATACTACCAATGAAAGTCTACAGATTCAATGCAATCCCTATCAAAATACCACTGGCATTTTTCACAGAACTAGAAAAAATATTCTAAAATTTGTACAGAGACACAAAAGACCCTGGGTAGCCAAAACAGTCTCGATAAAGAACAAAGCTGGAGGTATCATGCTCCCTGATTTCAAACTATACTACAAAGCTACAATGATGAAAACAATATTGTATTTGCACAAAAACAGACACATAAATCAATGGAACAGAATAGAGACCCCAGAAATAAACTCATACCTCTATGATCAATTAATCTGAGGACAAAAGAAGCAAGATTATACAATGGGGAAAAGACAGTCTCTTCAGTAAATGGTGTTGGGAAAACTGGACAGCTATGTACAAAAGAATAAAACTAGATACTTTCTCATGCCATATACAAAAATAAACTCAATGTATTAAAAACTTAAATGTAACTCCTGGAAGAAAACATAGGCAATACACCCTTTGACATCAATTTATCTGTCTGTTTATATAAATATTTAGATAGATAGATAGATAGATGTCAAAGAGTGTATTGCCATATACACGCACAAACAATAGAATATTACTCAGCCATAAAAAATTAAATCTTGCCATTTGCTACAACTTGGATTGATCTAGAGGGTATTAAGTGAAATAAGTCAGACAGAGAAAAACACATACCATATGATCTCACTTATCTGTGGAATCTAAAAAACAAAGGAAACAAATAAAACAAAAGAAAACAGACATAGATACAGACAATAAATGAGTGGTTGCCAGAGGGGAGGGAGGGTGGGTGGGTGAAGTAGGCAAATGGGGTTAAGAGGTATAAAATAAATAAGTCACGTGGAAGTAATATACAAGATAAGGAATATGGTCAAAAATATTGTAATAACTTTCAGGACAGTTGGTTGCTAGACTTACCATGGTGATCATTTCAGAATATATGTGAATAAAATCACTATGTAGTACACATAAAAGTAGCATAATATTATATGTCAAGTACATTTCAATAAAAATAAATAAAACAGAAAGAATGAATGTAGCCTAAAACAGTGATAAACATTGTTAAGAAATTCTGTACCTGGCCTTGAATTTCATCTCCCACTCTTTTAGTCAAATGAGTCCTTTGCCTATAATCCTTCTTCACCTTTCAACTGTGGTTTTCTAAAGCTATTCACTATGCTTGGAATATTCTTCCTTCATGTTTCCACATGTTCTAATTCTGTCATTGTTTCATGTTACATCTAAAATACCAGCTTTCCGTATGAATATTGTATTCATCTTTCTAAGAGTCATGACTTTAAAGTCTGGGTTTGAAACCTGACTTCCACTTAATAATTGTGTGACTTTGGCCACTGTACTTATTCTCTTGAAATTTTGATTTCTTGAGTAGGAAATATCATATCTCATAGAATGAACTGAGAATTGAGAGAGCTAATGCATACCGTTCTAGTAGTACCTGTTCTTTACAAAAAGTCCTATTTCTGCCTCTGTCAGTGTCTCTAAAAAAAATACTTCAGTGTTTTCTTTAGTTTTTGTTTTTTATCAATATGCAGCCTTTAAAAAAATCAAATAGCACTACAAGGCTTAAAGGAGAAAAGAGGTTCCTTGTCCCCCTATCTCCCAGTATACTACATTGAGTGGCAATCACACTTGCAACTCTTTCACCTGTTTCTTATATTTGACTCCAGATTTCTAATTACCATCCTTATACTGCCATTTGTTGGTTTTTCAATTTTAGTTAGTAGTCCTCTACTGACTTTTCACAGTGGAAAATGAAACTTAACCTCTATTATATCTTCTTCCCTGACATGAATGCATTTGCCCTCTCCAGTTCTCTTAAAATAGCTCATTGTTTGTTGGGACTGTTGAAATATTATTCACAAGTAAGCTAAAAACAGGACAATGATTTTATTTCCATTCTTGTGCCACTTTTTATTTTCCCTAGAGTCAATAATTGCTTTATTTTTTTTTAATATCATAGTTTACTATGCTATTTACTCTTTCTGCTTTCTTTTCTAATAATATTTCTTTGAACTGCCTTCAGCCTTTTGGACAGTCTTTTCTTTTATATGGTGGTAAAATTTAATAGAGTCAGATGTAAAATTTACTTTGACTTACAGCTGTGCTCTTATCAAACCCACATTACATTTGATTCTTTGTGTCAGTCCAATGTGATGATATCAATCTGTTATATCCTCTCAAGAATACTTGTTGGATGGTACACTTAGAATTTTCCTTATTAACAACAGAAAATTTTTAGATTTTTTAGGAATTAGTTTCTAGCTCTCCAAAAATATGCATCCACTCTATAACTATATTCTTGTTTTGGTAGAACAAATGTTTGTCAATTAAGTCCTTTACATCTGTAAATCCATCATATAGTGTATTTGTGATTCCCATGATTTCTGTCCCCTTATGTACGTGCCATTTATAAACCTCTCACCTTGAATATTATGTAGTTTACTCCTATAGTTATATGACAAAGGTGAAAGGAGTTTGCAAATTTAACTTGTGAAAATAATTTAACTTTGAGTTAATCAGAAGGGAAATTATCCTTGGTGGGCCTGACTTAATCAGGGAACACTTTAGAGGGACTGGAGCCTTCCTGTAGGCCGAGATTCAAAGTGAGAGCGACACTCTTCTGCTGGACATGAAGAAGTAAATTGCTGTATTGTAGAGAGTGCCAGATTGGCATGTGACAGCAGGTACTCATAGGAGCCAAGAGTATCCCCAGACAATAAACATAAAGAAAGTAGAGACCTGTGCACTTGGATAAGGATCATGAACTGGCTGATACCTTGATTTCAGACTTGTGAGACTCTCAGCGGAGGACCCAGTAACACTGTGTTTGGATGTCTGATCTACAAAACTGTGAGACAATGAGTGAGTGTTGCTTGAAGCCACTAAGTTTGCAGTAATATGTTATGCAGCAATAGGAAACTAATGTACTATTTGCCTCTAAAAGATCCATTGTTTTTAAAAACTCTGAAGCACATTGAATGTCATCATAAGTGAAAGCTCTCTTTTTCAGAGAAGATTGTTTTTAAGCACAGAAGTTTTTGAACTTATGAAATTGAAGTTGAATTCAAAATAAGTACAGTTTTAGCAAAGAAATTGAAAAAGTTATATTTAACATGATTGTCCTATTATGGTAACTCTATTTTTTTGTTGTTATTGTTCTAAAGCAGTTTTATATCCAAAGGTATGAACTTTTGTCACTACCTATATAACACAAACAACTGAGGTACAGTTAGTTCAAACTTTTCTAGGCTCTTTAGGGCCTCTTCACAAACAATTTTGAAAAAGCATATGAATTTTTACTTTAATTATTTTCTCCATTTCCATCCTCAATATATTTCTAAATTAGATAAGGATATTGTTCATATCCACACCTTGAAATATGATTTTACTTCAGGCTAACATGTTAACATCATTTCCATGGCTGGCAATAATGACAGCCATCTTGTAGGCTCATGTCTAATCAGGCTATCTCCACCTTCCAGAAAGTCAAAAATCTCATTATGTGCTTCTACACACTTTATGGAAACTTCAAAGTGACCAAAAACTTTCATTGTGAAAGTCTCAATATCACTTGTAAGCAAATCATATCCCTTTTCAACAGCATAAGATCTTTTCCTTTTCTTCAGAAAAAGTTAAAGGCTGAATGGAATTTGCCAAAATTTACATTTGCACTGTCTGCCAAATATGCAGATAGATGAGCAATGTATAGTTTGTATTTGGACAGTTTATCAACAATTTTTTGTTTTATGTTTTCCTGCAGTTTCATTAAAATGTTTATAGAAATTAAGAGGACAATTAGAAACTCCATCTTTCATACATCCACATGAATTTTAGGAGTTGTTGTAAAAAAATTCCTTTGTATCAAAGTATTTTGTTATCAGTTTTACCTTGTAGAAGGTAAAAAAATTTCCCCATTTTGATATATGTTTCCTTTTTGTTTATTGCAGTATATAGTTGATTTATAATGTTGTGTTAGCTTCAGGTGTATAGCACAGTGATTCAGATATATATTTTTTCAGATTCTTTTCCATTATAGGTTATTACAAGATATTAAACATAGTTCCCTCTGCTATACAGTGGGCCCGTGTTGTTTATCTATTTTATATATAATAGTGTGTATCTGTTAATCACAAACTCCTAATTTATCTCCCACTTCCCCCCTTTTCCCTTTGGTAACTATAAGTTTGTTTTCTGTCTATGAGTCTATTTCTGTTTTGTAAATAAGTTTATTTGTATCATTTTTTTAGATTCCACATATAAGTGATATCATATATTTGTCTTTTCTCTCTGACTTCACTTAGTATGATAATCTCTAGATTCATCCATGTTGCTGCATATGGCATTATTTCATTCTTTTTTATGGCTGAGTAATATTCTATTGTATACATGTACCACATCTTCTTTATCCATTCATCTGTCGATGGACATTTAGGTTGCTTCCATGACCTGGGTATTGTAAATTGTGCTGCAATGAACATAGGGGTGGTGCAGGTATCTTACTCTTCAGGTCACAGTATAATGACAGTAATGGAATTCTCTTAAGCTTAAACTCATAATCATGAATAAATGTGAAAAGAGATAATGAATAAGAGATGTTAAATTTTGGAGAGGTTGCAAGTGGATGGCCAAGTGATAACTGATTAGAGCAGAGCCCAAATGTGACAGGAGGACCAAGAAGAAGTAGCAAATCAATTTACACCCTTCAAGTAGGGAATAATGGAAACAAACTATGACTGATTCATTTTCCAAAAGAGCTGCTCTTCTTTGAACCCTCCAAGGTGGCAATTCTCTTTCTACCCGATCTTCTAACAGTACTTTGACACCAATTTCGCTGATTAGTTTAACATAACAGCATTAATTTTTTTTCATCCAATGATCTTGTGCTACCTTTTGAATTGAAGTGGAATCTTCCAGTTGGGTTCAATTTTTTTTTTAATTCTCAGTGATGCTTTATCCTAATATGCGGGTTATAATCAAGATGGTCATAAAAGCAGATTGGCCTATGCAGTGCTTAATGAAAAGCAGCTTAGCAAGTTGATAATCACAGTCCTTGTTAAACAAGTACATGTCAAATGAGAATCAAATGAGGTATATGAGAGCTCTTTTCAAACTGTAAAGTACTATAATATGGTAAATAGACATTTGAATTGGTCCAGTGAATTCTAGGGAGGTACTATAAATAAAATTCATCAATTTTGGACTTCAGAGTTACAAATATCCTTTATTACTATACTGTGTTTGGGATTTCTTCATTATTTTTCCCTTTCCAGCTTTGTATTCTATTTCTTAATCCCAATAACAGGCCTATGTGCCCACTTTTTGTCCATTGTTACATGGTCTAGGGATGGGGATGGGGTCTCAGTAAGGATCATTGTCATGGAGGGGCCTACTCTGATCCAGTACTACTGGAATGACCATTTCAGAAAATAATTTGGACTGGGAATTTTGCTGAAAACTTTTCAATAAATACCAAGATAAAGATGTCACTCAGCTGCTTTGCCAGTTTGTTTTTATTCCTGAGCATCACCATAACCATCATATTTGTCTTTCTTCAAATATATTTAGGGAACATCTTTGTAGGTGTCTTGGAGTTTGCAAAGTCTGTTAGGCTGCCTTGTTTTGGTATATACCAAACTTGCAATTTTTGTAGGCTTCCCTGTTCCCCTTAGAAACCTCAGATTTGCCTTTCAACTCCACTCTGAATGAATATTCAGGAGATTGTAGATTATCTTTTTTGGGGGGTGGGGGCTAAAGTCCAGTCAAATAATGTAGTCCTAGGCCTATAGAGTCCAGGCTATTCCACTCACAGATCAGTGTCAGACACACTAGTTCTAAAATGCATTTTGAAGTAGACAAATAGCCAGATAATTGAGTGGTAAATAATAGCAGATGCCCAGAGGTAAGACAAATTAGAAAAGGTGGTTTGCATTGGGATTGGCAGGAAGACATGTTTCAGAGGGCAGGGATTGCTGAGTAGGGGCATACCAGGGCACCATGATCCATGTAAGTCAGGCCAGGCCAAGCCTTGGAGACTTACAGGATAATTGAAAACTTAAAAAAATAAAGTCAATGGAAAAAAGACCACCAAAGTCTTTAAGCAAGGTGAAGTTCAGGATGAGAGAAATCAACTCAAATTTGACCTCAGGCTCAGACAGCTAAATTCTTTGCAGAGAGATATTTTTTTCTGTCTCCTTGAAATATGCTATAAGGTGGATCAGAGTAAAAAAGCAATGGATGTCACTTAAGAGACCTGGATTTCATATAGTTCTACTACTCACAGGCTGTGTGACCCTGACCAAGTTCCCACGTTCAACCTCAGATTTTTCATTCCTAAAAGGAAAAGAATGTACTTATAAGATCCCTGAACTCTGGCTTTGTGAGTTACTGATTCTGTCACCCAAGTAGCATCAGTGGGCTTGGGAGCCCATAGGAGAGTCTCTCTCACTTTCCTCAAATATAGTGAGAATGTATTTTTGTAAGCAGAGATGGATAGGAGAGTGGGATTTTTTGTATAATATTAGTCAAGAATTTGAAATCCCCCCCCCCGAGAAAAAGAATTGGAATCCCATTTTACTTGTTGATTAGCATCAGCCTATTTAGTCTAACGTTGAGAATAGTTGTATACAGCAGTTGTTTAATAATTACACGTGAAATTAATAAATGGAGGAGAGTCCCGTGTGAACACTGCTGTGAGTGTCCCTGTTACTCCACAGTTTACATTTGTAGTCAAATGCAGGCACAATTATTTGTCCACACTCCTTCCCACCCCCTTTTCTCTTAGGCTCTTTTACTATATTCTGAGGAAGAAGGAAGGTTTTGTCGTTGTTTTTCTCTTAAAATGCAGAGGTAGTTATATTCCTCAAATCACCAGGCAAATCCTGAAATGAACTCTCTTAACTAGAAAAGAACATTGAAAAGGGAGGAAGAGAGGGGTAAAGTAATAAATCTGTTCTTACTCGTGAAAAGCAAGGACTTATCTACTAGAGAGGCATGGTTTTCCAAGGAGTTGTACCATTTATGTTCTGTAGAAGCTAAGTTCTTAAGCTGAATTGAGTACTTGCAGCCTGTTGGGGCAAATTAGTTTATTGAACACAAGATTGGGCTTATATAGGTGAATGAATAAAGACCATATTTAGGTAAATGAGGAGAAGTAGTATAAAGGTTCTAAACTCTTGGGAAAGGGCAATGGAATATTGATTTGGAACATGGGTGATGGTTGAACTCACATTTATTTAGCTGAGTGTGAAATACAGTTAAATCAATGTCCTTTAAGCTCTTTTTTGTCCAAAGATTGTAAATACATGGTCTCTTCCCAGCCATCACGCACTGGGCTGTATCTACAGAGTGGCAAATATTTGTCATGTACTTGTTGTATACTTGCAAGACGTTTATAAACATCCAGCTTTTTCAGGTTTTATCCTGTTGTTTGGTATGATATAGAGGCTTTTTTCCCCTTTTTTCCTTTCTTTTCTGTTTATCATTTGTTTCCCAGGATTATGTTCTAAAGTTCTTCTATATTCCTTGCCAGAGTCATCTGAATATATAGAGAAAGAAGTAGGAACCTATAAGAAAGATACATTCTGTTCCCTCATGGCACTGCTAATATGTATGACATCTGTAACTATTAATGTTACACAAAGACATGGTTTCTAAAAGACACTTATTAGAATTCATTAGTCCATTCATTTTTTATCATCCTGGAGCATTTATTGGAAAGCTACTATATACATCACTTCTTAACTGAAGCTGATGGTTAGACTTTCCTTCTGAAAACTTTTAATCGTTCAGGCCTTTTGCTCAAATATCAAATTTTTAAGTTAACTTCTCCTTGATTGCCAAGGTAAAGAGTTGTCATCACACTCTAAACACAGAATTGTTTTTGTTTTTAATTTTATATTTTAAATTATAATGTAGTCAAATTGACTTTTATGGGCAGTAGTTCTTTGAATCTTAATATTGATGCATGTATAGATTCATGTAATCACCAGCATCAGGACACAGAACAGCTCTATTATCTCCAAAAATGCTCCCTTATGTTACTCCTAAAGAGTATTAAACTCACCCCACTCCTATGCCCTGGCAACCATTGATCTGTCCTCAGTGAACTAACTATAGTTTTGTCTTTTAGAGAATGTCATGAAATGGAACCATACATACAGTGTATAACCTTTTGAAACTGACTTTTTCCACTCAGCATAATGCCTTGTAGATTCAACCAAGTTGTTGCTTGTATTAATAGTTCATTCCTTTTTATTTTTGACTAGCATTCCTCTCTACTGATGTACTAAAGTTTGTTTATCCACCCACCTGTTGAAGGACATTTGGATGGTTTTATTTGGTTATTATGAATAGAACTGATATAAACAATCCTGCATAGGTTTTTGTGTGAACATAAGTCTTCATTTTTCTAAGGTAAATACCCGGGAGTGGGATTGCTGGGTCATTTGTTTAACTTTATGGAAACTGCCAAATTGTTTCCAGAATGGTTGTACCATACTGCATTCCTGCCAAAAATGTATGAGAGTTCCAGTTGCCCTACATTCTTCACTAGTACTGACATAGTATTATCGGTTTATTTTTTAAGTTTTAGCCATTCTAATAGAGGGATAGTGGTATTTCATCATGATTTTAATTTGCATTTCCCTGATGGCTGATGATGTTGAACATCTTCTTATGTATGTAATTATTGTCATCCATATATGCTCTTTTTAGAAGGATATGTTCAAGTTTGTTTTCTCATTGTTGAGTGTTGAGAATCCTTTATATATTCTGAATACAAGTCCTTTTTTCAGATATGTGATTTGTAAATATTTATCCTAGCCTGTAGCTTGTCTTTTTATTCTTTTAACAGGATCTTTGGCAGAGCAAAAGTTTTAAATTTTGATAGACTCCAGTTTATCAATTTTTTCCTTCATGTATCATGTCTTGGTGTCATGTCTAAGAACTCTTTACCTAACTCCTGGACTTGAAGATTATCTCCTCTGTTTTCTTCTAAATGTCTTACAGTTTTACATTTAGATCTACGATTCATCTTGTCTTAATTTTTGTATAAGATATGAGGTATGGGCTGAGGTTTATTTTTTGCATATGAATGTGCAATTGTTTCTAAACTATTTGTTGTAAAACTATCCTTTTCCCACTGATTTGTTTTTGTACTTTTGTCTAAAATAAAATGGTTATATCTGTGTGGGTCTACTTCTAGAACTTCTATCCTCTTCCACTGATCTATGTGTCTGTCCCTTTGCCAGTATGACACTTTTTATACTATAGCTTTATACTAAGTCTTAAAATTAAATGGTGTAATTTCTCAGACTTTATTCTTCCTTCTCCAAATTGTTTCAGCTATTCTGAAACAATTGTCTTTGTTATTCCATATACATTTTAGGATTTGCTTGTCTATATCTACAAAAATCCTGCTGGGATTTTTATTGTAATTGTATTAAACCTATAGATAAATTTGGAGAGAACTAACTTCTTTACTATGGTGAAGCTTCCAATCCAAAAACAATACAACTCTCCATTTAATTAGATCTTTTAAAATCTCTCTTATTAGTGTTTTATAGTTTTTAGCAAACAGATCCTGCACATTGTTTTAGATTTATACCTAAGTATTTCAGGTTTTTTGGAGCTATTGTAAATGGTATTTTTTAAACATTTAATTTTCCAATTTGTTTATTTTAGAATGTAGAAATATCACCTTGCTAAACTCACTTATTAATTCTAGGAGGTTGTT
Source organism: Physeter macrocephalus (assembly GCF_002837175.3). Lineage (NCBI taxonomy): Eukaryota > Metazoa > Chordata > Mammalia > Artiodactyla > Physeteridae > Physeter > Physeter macrocephalus. The sequence goes on along the minus strand of NC_041217.1, from coordinate 79,182,087 downwards.
TTGTTTTTCATAGAATCTTGGGATTTTCTATAAAGACAATCATGTCATCTATGAACAAGGGCATTTTTATTTCTTCGTTTCCAATCTCTATGTCTTTTAATTTATTTTTCTTGCCTTATTGTATTGGCTAGGACTTCTAGTACAGTGTTGAATAGGAGTAGTGAGAGCAGGCATCCCTAAGTTTTTTCTGACCTTAGGGGAAAACATTCTGTTTTCCGCCATTAATTATAAAGTTAGCTGTAGGGTTTTTTTTGGTAAATGTTCTTTCTCAGGTTGAGCAAATTTCTTTTGTTCCCAGTTTGCTGAGAGCTTTTTTTTTTTAACGAATGTTTAATATCCATGTTTCATAATGTTCCACAGTAAAATCATCTTGGCCTGGAGGTTTCTTTACTAAAAGACTTTAAACTACAAATTCCATTTCTAAAATAGTTACAGGACTATTTAGGTTATTTCATCTTGAGTGAGTTTTAGTAGCTTATAATTATTGTTTCAGATAGACCATAAAGTGGCCCCCAATTCTGCTTGCCTCCTGGTGTTCACACCTCTGTGTAATCCACTCCCTTTATGTATGGGAAGGACGTGTGTCTTGCATCTAACCACTAGAATATGGTAAACTTGATGAGGTGTCACTCCCATAATTAAGTTACCTTATATGGCAAAGGTTGTCAGTCTTGTGATAAAATTGTTACATTACTTTATCTTAGTAGCCTTTTTCTAGAGACTCTCCTTATGGGCTGAATTATGTAAGTGTTCATGTTGGAGAACTCACTGTGGCATGGAACTGCAGGCAGCCTCTAGGAACTGTGGCATCTCAGACCCAAAGGTGGCCTCTAGCCAACAGTCATCAAAAACCCAGAGCCATCAGTCACTCACGTACAAGGAAATGAATCGTGGCAACAGCTTGAATGAGCATGGAAGCACGTTCTTCCTTATTCAAGCAACTAGATGAGAATGAAGCCCACTTGACATTTTGTGTACTGTAAATGCCTATTAGCTTTTTAAAAAATTTTTTTATTTTTTATTTTTTTATTATTTCTTTTAACATCTTTATTGGAGTATAATTGCTTTACAATGGTGTGTTAGTTTCTGCTTTATAACAAAATGAGTCAGCTATACATATACATATATCCTCATATCTCCTCCCTCTTGCGTCTCCCTCCCACCCTCCCTATCCCACCCCTCTAGGTGGTCACAAAGCACCAAGCTGATCTCCCTGTGCTATGTGGCTGCTTCCCACTAGCTATCGATTTTACATTTGGTAGTGTATATATGTCCATGCCACTCCCTCACTTTGTCCCAGCTTACCCTTCCCCCTCCCTGTGTCCTCAAGTCTATTCTCTAGTAAGTCTGTGTCTTTATTCCTGTCCTGCCCCTAGGTTCTTCATGACCATTGAAAAAAAATTTTTTTTAGATTCTATATATATGTGTTAGCATACGGTATTTGTTTTTCTCTTTCTGACTTACTTCACATTCTTGAGCACATTCTTCCTCATTCAAGCCTCCAGATGAGAATGAAGCCCACTTGACATTTTGTGTACTGTATGTGCCTGACAATTAGCTTTTTTGATTGTAATTAAGGGCCTGATTAAGCTTTTGATTGCTGGCGGCCACTTAAAAGACATCCATCTCAAATGAACACATTGCCAGCTACCCAACTAGATAAGGAGCCAGGACACTCTACCCATAAAGTTCCCCTTTTCAGAAAGCTCTGGTTGACTTAGATAACTGACCAATTGACTCACTGCTTGCTTTCCCCTTCCTACACTTTGATTCCTCCTCTTATGTTTTAAATTCACCAATAAAGTATGAGGCTGTGAAACTCTATACACCCCACCTTAGATCATTAAAGGCAGAACCCTAGGTCTGTGCTCTCTCTCTCTTTCTCCTTTCTACTTGCATCCTTGCTGTTTTGTCCCAAGTGTGCCATATACCCTCCAGGATCTGTGAGTAATAAACCTTGTTTTTCAAAGTTCCCTGATGATTGTTGCTGAGGTGTGTCTTGCAATCATAAGAACCTCAAGGGCTGGTCCAACCATAAAATTGACTCTGAAAAGGGAAATGTCTGTGAGGACTCATCACAAGTAGTACAGGCTCAGCTAAGAGCCCTCAGGCTCTTCTGGCTTATACCATAACTATCAGTAGGCTGAGACCAACCCAAAACACTTTAATTACAGCCTTGTGAGACCGCAAGCAGAGGACCCAGCCAGATGATAAATTATATTGTTTTTTGCTGCTAGGTTTCTGTAATTTTTTACACAGCAACAGAAAACTAATATAGTGGTTTTTGAGGAATTGGTTTCTTTCCTCTATGCTGTTGAAGTTATGTACATAAATTTGTAGGATTTTTTTAAGTCTGTGAAGTATATGGTGATGAAACCGCACACCTCGTCTCAGATTGCGACTCGAACCCAATTGCACCTCAGATGGGATTTGAACCCAATCAGATCTCAGATTAGATCTTGAACCCATGGGCTGGAACTTGAACCCACTGTCTTTTACTTAAAATCATTCACCTAGTGTCAGGACTTACTGAAGCTCAGGTTCTTTATGACTTAATGTAGAAGGAATTCAGCAAGAAGTAAAGTGATAGGCAAGAAACAGATTTATTAATATGGGATGCTTGTGAGGGATACAAATGGATAGGTAAGAGGTCTCTGCCCTGAGAACTAAGTGGGAAAGCAGGTTTATTTAGAGAGATACACACTCCATAGACAGAGTGTGGACCATCTCAGAAGGTCAGAGTGGCCCTGAAATATGGGGTGGTTAGTTTTTATGGGCTGAGTAATTTCATAGGCTAACAAGTGGGAGGATTATTTTAATTATTTGGGGGAAGGGGCAGGGATTTTCAGGGATTGGGCCACTGCTCACTTTTTGGTCTTTTATGGTTAGCATTGGAACTGTCATGGCACCTGTGGGTGAGTCATTTAGCATGCTAATGTATTATAGTGAGCATATAATGAGGGTCAACTGGAAGTTGAATCTTCTGCTATCTTGGGCCTAATCGGTGCTAACCATATTCTCAATTGCTATGTTATTAAAGATTGTGCCCTGCCCCCTTCCCACCTCAGTGATATCCCTCTTTACTTCATGATATGGGTAATTTGTGTTCTCATTTTTGCTAGAGGTTTATCAATTTATTGTTCTTTTTGAAGAACCAGACTTTGGTTTCATTGATTTTTTAAAATTGTTTTTTGTTTACAATTTTATGGATTTCTGCTCTATAGTATTTTTTTCTTCTGCTTGCTTTGAGTGTACACTTTTTTTCTAGTTTTTTCAGGTGAAAACTTAGTTTAATTTGAGGTCTTTCTTGTTTAGCTTTTAATGCTGTACGTTTTCCTATAAGCATTGCTTTATCTGTATCCCACAACTTTGTATATAATGGATTTTTAATTTCATTAAGTTCAACATTTAAAAATTTCTTTTAAGACTTCCTTCTTGACCCATGGGTTCTTTAGAAGTGTGTTGTTTGACTTTCAAGTGGTTGGAGATTTTTCTGTTGTCTTTTTGTATTAGTTTCTGGTTTAATTCTATTACTGTCAAAGAATACTTCCTTTAACTTCATTCTTTTAAACTGTTTAAGATGTGTTTTATGACAGAATGGAAGTAGGCTAAGCATTGACCCTTAAATTGTGAGATTATGCTTTTGAACAGGTGCGGAGGAAAATAAAGGAGTTTCCAATCATTCAAGCAGTGTGTAAGCAGCAAAGGGCAAGAATTATTTTGAAGGGTAGAGACTAACGAGTTTATCTAGAGCAAAAGACTCATGTAGAAGAGATACTGGTAGTATGTAATGAGACTAGAGAGATAAACTGAATCTAACTTATACAGAGATTTTAATAGCAGGCAAAGGCATTTAGATTTTATTTAGTGGGCAAAGAGGAAGTGATAAAAGTTTAAAACAGGCAAACTATATGATCAAAACTGTAATTTAGAATGACTGCTATGCCAAGCAGGAAGAGATTGAAGGCAGGGAGACTAGTTAGAAACTATCTATATTGAGAGGTAATAATTTAAGAGCATGAATCAAAGAGGAGGTAATCTATTTATGTAAACAAAACCCTCACTGATTGATTGGTTCAGCTAGAGTAGAGAGTGCAATTCAAGAAAATGGTGGGACCCTAGTCATGAGATGAGGTAGGTTCTCCAGAGCATACAGGGAAAGGTTTTTAGCAATGTTTCTTTCTGAAAAGTAAAACTCCATTTTTAGTCTTTTTGAGATGGAATGTGGCTGAACATTCCCCCTTCTATTTCTGCTCTTTGGCTCCCCAAGCCCTATTGCTCCAGGGGCTCTGACGTTTCCTTAGTTGCCTGGCATGCAGGCAGGTTCTTAGCCATCAAATTTCAATCCAGGTGGCCTCCATAAATATATCAACAGAATTTATTTTCTTTAATTTTCTTTGTCCTTGCTTGAGAATTTGCTGATTGGAAGACTGTTTGGAGGCCAGTATGCCCAAAGATGGATAACCACATCTGCTAGCCATTTGGATTAATTATTACACCTGTGTCATAAAACCTGCATTAATAAAGAGGTGGCAAGGAAACTCATACTGCAGCCTAGACAGGACTCTCATTCCTTCCCAACATTCTGTCCCTATCAATGGCATTCTACCATCCTATTCTCCTGGCACATCACCTGAAGTGCTACAGCTTACTTCCTCCAGCACCCCCATGTCTAGTGTGTCTCTAAGTCCTATTTCTTTACCTTTCTGAAAAACCTTTCAGAGCCATCCTTGCCAACTCTTTCTAGTCTATATTCTAGTCTGAGTCTTCTCTAATCATATGACACCTAGAATATTACAAATTGTCCCTCTTGCCAGCTGCCAACCCCTTCTGTCTGCCCTTTTATACAGTAGAAAGACTATTCCTTCTCAAACATTTTGATCAAGTTACACTCCAGTGCTTTGACTGGTAAGCATGAATCTCATCTTTGATCTATTGATATGCTCTCAGAAATTTACATGGTTTTCTGTTGTCTTTTTCTTTTTAATCAAATACATATGCTTCATACGAGTCTTTAAAATTGTCCATCAACAACCCTCAGCATTCTTCTTATTTATGACTGATCTTTAACCCACAATTACTTTCTGCCCCAGCCAAGCAAACCTGCTTGTTCTTTCATGTGCACAAGAGTCTGATTCTTGGCTGCATGCTGCTTCAAACCTTAATTACACACAGTACCCGTAAATACCTTCCCCCTTCCTTTCCACCAAGTTCCTCTGCAAAATGCTCTCCAATGGTCATCCCTGACTCAGCTTTCATACCCCAATGTGTGGGGTTCATATTAATGAGAGATCTACAGCATTATGGGGAACTGTTGAGAATCCAGTACCCGAAAGTCCAGAGTAGGTACTGGAAATGAAGAAGGGAAATAGCCTTTGTATCTTTAACCTAGGCTGAGGCTGATGAAAAAAAAGACCACCCTTCATAATGTATAAGTCCCTGGCAGAAGTTTTTTCCATGTTGCAGATGTTCCATGTGACACATTTGGGGAAGTGAAGAAGAGAGCAGACACTAGCATAGGCAGTCAGATCTGGAAAATCAACTATGTCAATAAATGAGGAGATGGATATTACAGTCTCATATCCCTCGTGATATATCTACATCTATTTAAACATAGCTAGCTAGATAAATAATTATAAATAATTATAAATATATCTTATGTATACTATATATCATGCAATATACATTAATATATGCATGTGTATATATATGAAATAGGAATATATATGAAATAGGAACCCTGGAGGAAGCAGAAAGAGAGAAAGAATATTGATGTGCCAAACAGCACTCCTGTCAATTCCTTGCCCCTCCCAATGTATTTAAATTCTTAAATTAAAGCCATTAGTGTACAATTATAAAGAGTACTAGTGAAGCTTTTTTCCTTTTTGAGGTCAGGAATAGATAACTTAAAAACAAAAGTGTTGTAGGGTGATACAGAGCCTCTTTAAATTTTCCTTTCTCTTTATTGTTTTCAGTAGAGTGTATCATTTAGATTAGATGAACCTAAGTAATGACATTCTTATGTAGGGCAGAGATGGAATCCTTTGTATTAGGAGAAAATATACAATCCTGGCTAATTCTGTTTCATACTGAGAAATTGTATCTTCCCTCTTGTCTCCTCCTCACATATAGTTTCTCCTTTTTTCACTTTTACATCTCTGCCTTTTCTCTTCCTCATCCCTCTTCTTCATTCTATTTCTTTTCCTTCTTTCTAAAACACATTGCTCTTAAATGTAAAGGGAAAGAAAAATCATTAATCACACTGCAGGATACAGTGCTTAGATGGCTGTAGTTGCTGAAGGAGGTCTGTTTAGCATCAGTCAACTTTTCATTACCTTTCAGTGGGGATAGTGGGCTGTTCTGAGTCCCTGGGGCCAGCCATGAATGCAGGTATTGAGAGTTCAGGAGGAGACTATTAGAACCAAGTGCTGGAGATACAATAGCATTTAAATTAATCTACTACCTGGATTGATGTCCTTCAACCCTCCTTTCATTTCTCTGCCTTAAAGATACAGATTTTACAGGGTAGATATTGGTCAGGATTAACTCTGCATTGTCTGATAGACAACGATTCCTTCTAACATAATTTATTCTCCTCAGTTGAAACTTGCCTGCCTGAATCATAAAAATTAAACTACACAGTTTCAAAAAGATTGAAACACATGACCAGTTTTTCCAGCAGGACATTTGCTGAGTTCTGGAACAGCAGAGGAGGCTAGGGATGTGGGCTGCAAACTTTTAAAAATTAGAGTGAAATCTCTGTTGTCTTGGAGAACTTAGGAGATAAAGTTCCATCAAAGTGCAAGACTCAAAATTATTGCTATATTTTGAAACTGCATGGGGCAGGAGTCTCAAAGATATGTTTGAAATCTCTTCAGGGTAAAACTGAATCTCACATAGTATTTCAGGGCCCAAACTTGCCAGGCTGTCAATCAAAAACCAATATATAAGAAGCCTAATATATTATGAACAAGGGGGTTTTGTTTAGTCCAAGGTTGTCTTAATAGTCAGAAAAATCAACCAATGTAATAACAGAATAAAGCAGGGGGAAGAACTTATCTCAATAGATGCAAAGCATTTGCTAAAACACAACTTATGTTTATGTTAGAAACTCTCAGCAAACTAGGAATAGAAGAGAATTTTAATTTGATAAAGGCCATCTACAAAAACCCTACAGATAGCATACTCAATGTTGTGACATTGAAAATTTCCCCCTGAGGTCAAAAACAAAGCAAGTATATCTGTTCTCACTACTTTCATTCACTACTGTACTCCAGTGTAATAAGTGAAGAAAAAGAAATAAAAGGTATAAAGGTTGGAAAGGAAGAATCAAAACTGCTTTTATTCATAACTGATGTTGTTTGTATTTTTAAAAAATCGCCAAACCTATAATTTGAATCAATGAGTTAATTTAGGAAGGCCATTACTAGTAAAGTAATTCATAGAAGATAAATATGTAGAAATCAATTGTACTTCTAGATCCTAACATCAATTTGAAAATTATAAAATACCATCTACAATAGCATCAAAAATAAATACTGGGCACAAAGCTAACAAAACATTGCTGAGGTCCAAATAAATACAAAGATATCCCATGTTCATGGATTGAAAGACTCATGTTTTTAAGTTATCAATTCTCACCAAATCTGTCTATAACCAATATGTAATTAATTATTTGAAAAGATTAATAAAACTGATAACCCCATACAGGGTTGATCAAGAAAAGAATAGTGAGATATAGTCATACCCAGAAAATGTAAGTTGCCTAAACTTACATAAAAAAGAGATTTTAAAATAAGATTAAAAATGAACAGCCATATTTTATTTACCTGAAATTAACTCAAATATAATGACACAAAAATGGTGTTTACAAGAAGAGGAAATCCAAATGGCTGTTGAACATGTGGAAGGTTGTGTAATCTCACTGTTAATCAGGGAAATGCAAATTAAAACAATACTGAAATGCCACCTCTCAAGTGCTTCTGTAACTATCAGTGAAAATGTGGGGAAATGCATAAGTCCTAAACATAACAAATGGGAATATAAATTTGTAAAGAAATATGTCAATGTGTAGTAGAGTTAAAATATACATATCTATGGATCAGAACTTACACTATAATATTAGAGGAAACTCTTGCACTTGTACACCAGGAAGCATGTTTGAAGTTATTCATTGCATCACTATTTATACTATCTGAATATTGGAAACAATCCAAATGTCAATCAATAGGAATTCATATAAGTAGTAGTATACTCAGGGTGACCTAACCTCCTGATTTGACTTGGACACTCCTAGGTTATGCCTGTTATATTGGTGTAATTATTAATTGACCCTATTTTAATTTTCAAAAGAGGCCTGCCTTGGATAATAAATTATGTAGTCACCCTAGGTATATCTATATAATGAAATACTGAATAGTTACTTAAATGAAATAAACATTTCATAATATTTGTTAACCTGAAGAAACCTGTGGAAAAAAGCATAATGCTGAGTGAAAAAAAATCAACTTGCAAATGGATATACACCCCTTCCATATCATTTATGTAAAAAATAATTTTTATTTCCTTAGGTGTTATTTATTTATTTACTATTAGAGTATAGTTGATTCACAATGTTATGCTAGTTTCAGATGTACAGCAAAGTGATTTAGTTATGCATATACATATATTAATTCTTTTTTTAGAATCTTTTCTCATATAGGTTATCAAAGAATATTAAGCAGAGTTCCCAGTGCTATACAGTAGGTCCTTTGTTGGTTATCGATATTATATACAGTAGTGTGTGCGTGTTCATCCCAAGCTTCTGATTTATCCCTCCCACCCGTGTTTCCCCTTTGGTAACCGTAAGTTTGTTTTCTATATCTATAAGTCTGTTTCTGTTTTGTAAATAAGTTCATTTGTTTCTTTTCTTTTTTGAAAATTAGATTTTACATGTGAGTGATATATATTTATCTTTCTCTTTCTGACTTACTTCACTTAGTATGATATTCTCTAGGTCCATCCATGTTGCTACAAATGGCATTATTTCATTCTTTTTTATGGCTAATATTCCACTGTATATATGTACCACATATTCTTTATCCATTCATCTGTCAATGGACATTTAGGTTGCTTCCGTATCTTGAATGTTGTAAACAGTGCTGCAGTGAACATTGGGGTGCATGTATTTTTTGGAGTATGGTTTTCTCTGGATATAAGCCCAGGAATGGGATTGCTGTATCATATGGTAGCTCTGTTTTTAGTTTTTTAAGGAACCTCCATGCTGTTCTCCATAGTGGCTGTACCAATTTAAATTCACAACAACAGTGTAGGAGGTTCCCTTTTCTCCGCACCCTCTCCAGCATTTATTGTTTGTAGACTTTTTGATGATGCCCATTCTGACCAGTGTGAGGTGATACCTCATTAAAGTTTTGATTTGCATTTCTCTAATAATTAGTGATGTGGAGCATCTTTTCATGTGCCTGTCGACCATCTGTATGTCTTCTTTGGAGAAATGCCTACTTAGATCTTCTGCCCATTTTTTTATTGGGTTGTTTATTTTTTTGATGTTGAGCTGCATGAGCCGTTTGTATATTTTGGAGATTAATCCCTTGTCAGTCGCATCGTTTGCAAATATTTTCTCCCATTCTGTGGGTTGTCTTTTCATTTTGTTTATGGTTTCCTTTGCTGTGCAAAAGCATTTAAGTTTAATTAGGTCCCATTTGTTTATTTTTATTTTCATTACTCTAGAGGTGGATCCAAAAAATATTGCTGCGTTTATGTCAAAGAGTGTTCTACCTATGTTTTCCTCTTAGAGTTTTATAGTATCCGGTCTTCCATTTAGGTCTTTAACCCATTTTGAGTTTATTTTTGTGTATGATGTTAGAGAGTGTTCTAATTTCATTCTTTTACATGTAGCTGTCCAGTTTTCTCAGCACCACTTATCAAAGAGACTTCTTTTCTCCATTGTATATTCTTGCCTCCTTTGTCATAGATTAATTGACCATAGGTGCATGGGTTTACTTCTGGGCTTTCTATCCTATTCCATTGATCTATAAGTCTGTTTTTGTGCCAGTACCATACTGTTTTGCTGACTGTAGATTTATAGTATAATCTGAAGTCAGAAAGTCTGATTCCTCCAGCCTCGTTTTTCTTTCTCAGGATTGCTTTGGCTATTCAGGGTCTTTTGTGTTTCCATACAAATTTTAAGATTTTTTGTTGTTGTTGTTCTAGATCTGCAGAAAATGACACTGGTAATTTGATAGGGATCACATTGAATCTATAGGTTACCTTGGGTAGTATATTCATTTGACAATATTGATTCTTCCAATCCAAGAACATGGTATATTTTTCCATCTGTTTGTGTTATCTTTCATCAGTGATTTCTTTCATCAGTGTCTTATAGTTTTCAAAGTACATATATTTTGCCTCCTTAGGTAAGATTATTCCTTGGTATTTTATTATTTTTGATACAGTGGTAAATGGGATTGTTTCCTTGATTTCTCTTTCTGATCTTTTGTTGTTAGTGTATAGGAATGCTAGAGATTTCTGTGTATTAATTTTGTATCCTGCAACTTTACTGAATTCATTGATTAGCTCTAGTAGTTTTCTGGTAGCCTCTTTAGGATTTACTATGTATGGTATCATGTCATCTGTAAACAGTGACAGTTTTACTTTTCTAATTTGTATTCCTTTCATTTCTTTTTCTTCTCTGATTGCCATGGCTAGGACTTCCAAAGCTATGTTGAATAAAAGTGGTGACGATAGACATCCTTGCCTTGTTCCTGATCTTAGAGGAAATGCTTTCAGCTTTCCACCATTCAGCATGATGTTAGCTGTGGGTTTGTTATATATGGCCTTTATTATCTTAGGTAAATTCCCTCTATTCCCACTTTCTGGAGAGCTTTTATCATAAATGGGTGTTGAATTTTATCAATAGCCTTTTCTGCATCTATTGAGATGATCATATGGTTTTCATTATCCTGTTTGTTAATGTGGTGTATCATACTGATTGATTTGCAGATATTGAAGAATCCTTGCATCCCTGGGATAAATCCCACTTGATCATGGTGTATGATTCTTTTAATGTATTGTTGGATTTGGTTTGCTAGTCGTTTGTTGAGGATTTTTGTGTCCATGTTCATCAGTGATGTAGGCCTGTAAGTTTCTTTTTTTGTGGTATCTTTGTCTGGTTTGGGTATCAGGGTGATGGTGGCCTCATAGAATGTGTTTGGGAGTGTTCATTCCTCTGCAATATTTTGAAAGAGTTTGAGAAGGATAAGTATTAACTCTTCTCTAAATGTTTGATTGAATTCCCCTGTGAAGCCATCTGAATGGACTTTTCTTTGTTGAAAGTTTTTTTAATCACTTTCAATTTCAGTATTTGTGATTGGTCTATTCATATTTTCTACTTCTTCCTGGTTCAGTCTTGGAAGGTTGTATCTTTCTAAGAATTTGTCCATTTCTTCTAGGCTGTCCATTTTATTGGCATACAGTTGTTTGTAGTAGTCTCTTATGATCCTTTGTATTTCTGTGGTGTCCGTTGTAACCTCTTTTTCATTTCTAATTTTATTGATTTGAGATCTCTCCCTTTTTTTCTTGATGAATCTGGCTAAAGTTTTATCAATTTTGTTTATCGTCTCAAAGAACCAGCTTTTAGTTTCATTGATATTTGCTATTGTTTTCTTCATCTCTATTTATTTCTGCTCTGATCTTTATGATTTCTTTCCTTCTACTAACTTTGGGTTTTGTTTGTTTCACTTTCTTGAGTGGCTTTAGGTGTAAAGTTAGGTTGTTTACTTGAGATTTTTCTTGTTTCCTGAGGTAAGATTGTATTGCTATAAACTTCCCTGTTAAAACTGCTTTTGGTGTGCTACAGAGGTTTTGGACTGTCATGTTTTCATTGTCATTTTTCTCTAGGTATTTTTTAATTTCCTCTTTGATTTCTTCAGTGATCCATTGACTGTTTACTAACATATTGTTTAGCCTCCATCTGTTTGTGTTTTTTACAGTTTTTTTCCTGTAATTGATTTCTATTTCCATAATGTTGTGGTTGGAAAGGATCCTTGGTATTATTTTAATTTTATTAAATTTACCGAGGCTTGGTTTGTGGCCAAGATGTGATCTGTCCTAGAGAATGTTCCATGTGCACTTGAGAAAAAAGTGTATTCAGCTGATTTCAGATGGAATGTTCTATAAATATCAACTAAGTTCATCTGCTCTAATGTGTCATTTAAGGCCTTTGTTTTGTTTTGGTTTTCCATCTTGATGATCTGTCTGTTGATGAATGTGGGGTATTCAAGTCACCCACTATTATTGCGTTACTGTTGATTTCTCTTTTTATGGTTGTTAGCATTCACCTTATGTATTGAGGTGCTCCTATTGGGTGCATATATACTTACAGTTGTTATATCTTCTTCTTGGATTGATCCTTTGATCATTTTATAGTATCCTTCTTTGTCTCTTGTAACAGTCTTTATTTTAAAGTCTGTTTTGTCGGATATGAGAATTGCTACTCTAGCTTTCTTTTGATTTCCATTTGCGTGGAATACCTTTTTCCATCCCCTCACTTTCAGTCTGTATGTGTCCCTAGATCTGAAGCGGGTCTCTTGTAGACAGCATTTATACGGGTCTTGTTTTTGTATCCATTCAGCCAGTCTGTGTCTTTAGGTTGGTGCATTTAATCCATTTACATTTAAGGTAATTATTGAGGACTTCTCTGGTGGTCCAGTGGTTAAGACTCTGTGTTCCCAATGCAGGCGGCATGGGTTTGATCCCTGTTTGGGGAAGATCCCGCATGCCCTGTGGCATGGCCAAAAAAAAAAAAAAAAGAGAGAGAGAGGAAAAAAATGGTAATTATCAATATGAATGTTCTTATTGCCATTTTGTTAATTGTTTTGGATTTGTTTTTGAGGGTCTTTTTTCTTCCCTTCCTCTTCTCTTGTAATTTGATGTCTGTCTTTTGTGATGTGTTTGGATTGCTTTTTCTTTTTTGTGTGTGTCTCTATTGTAGATTTTTGGTTTGTGGTTCCCATGAGGTTTTGATTTAGCAGTCTATACATGTGCAAGATTGTTTTAAGTTGCTGATCTGTTGATTTCAAATGTATTTCCAATATTCTGCATTTGTACTTTCCCCTTCTCATGAATTTTTTTTGACATCATACTTTTGTGTGGATGATTTCCTACCTTTACTCTATGTTTGCCTTTACTGGTGAGCATACCCATTCATAATTTTCCTGATTCTAATTGTGGCCTCTTCTTTTCTGCCTAGAGAAGTTCCTTTAGAATTCATTGTAATGCTGTTTGGTAGTGCTGAATTTTCTTAGCTTTTGCTTGTCCATAAAGCTTTGATTTCTCTGTCAAATCTGAAGGTGAGCCTTGCTGGGTAGAGTATTCTTGGTTGCAGGTTTTTCCCTTTCATCAATTTAAATATCTCTTGCCACTTCCTTCTGGCCTCCAGAGTTTCTGCTCAGAAATCAGCTGATAGCCTTATGGGAGTTCCCTTGTATGTTATTTGTTGCTTTTCTCTTGTTTCTTTTTTTTTCTTTGTCTTTAATGTTTTCAGTTTGATTAATATGTGTCTCGGCATGTTCCTCCTTGGGTTTACGTTATATGGGACTCTCTGAGCTTCATGGAGTTGAGTGACTATTTCCTTTCTCGTGTTAGGGAAGTTTTTGGCTATATCTCTTCAAATATTTTCTCAGGCCCTTTCCCTCTCTCTTCTCCTTCTGACACCCCTATAATGATAATGTTGGTGGGTTTAGTTTTGTCCCAGAGGTCTCTGAGACTGTCCCCATTTCATTTCATTCTTTTTTCTTTGTTCTGTTCCATGGCAGTGATTTCCACCACTCTGTCTTCAAGCTCACTTATTTGTTCTTCTGCCTCATTTTTTCTGCTATTGATTCCTTCTAGTGTATTTTTCATTCCAGTTATTATATTGTTCATCTTTGTTCTTTAAATCTTCTATCTCTTTTTAAAACATTTCTTATGATTACTCAGTCTGTGCCTCCATTCTTTTTCCAAGATCTTGGATCATCTTTACTATCATTATTCTAAATTATTTTTCAGGTAGGTTGCCTATCTCCTCTTCATTTAGTTGTTCTTGTGGGTTTTATCTTGTTCCTTCATCTGAAACATATTTATTTGCTGTCTCAGTTTGTCTAACTTTCTGTGTTTGTGGAATCCTATCTGCTGGGTAGAGAATTGTAGCTCCTTTTGCTTCTGGTGTCTGCCCTCTGGTGGCTGGTTGGTCCTGAGGCTTGTGGAGGCTTCTTGATAGGAGGGACTGGTGCCTCCTACTGGTGGGTAAAGCTGGGTCTTGTCCCTCTGGTGGGCAGGGCCATGTTAAGGGGTGAGTTTATCGGTGCCTGTGAGCTCAGTGTGGCTTTAGGTACCCTGTCTGCTGATGGGGGGATCTGTGTTCCTATCCTGCTGATTGTTTCGGCTCAGGTGTTCCAGCACTGGAGCCTGTAACCCATTGAGTAGGTCCAGATTTTGAGGACAAAATGGCAACCTCTAGGAGAGCTCACACCAATCAGTGTTCTCTGGGCCTCTGCCACCAGTCTCCTTGCCCTCTCAGTGAGCCACAGTTGACTCCCACCTCCCCAGGAGACCCTTTATGACTCGTAGGTAGGTCCAGCCCTGGCTCCTATGGAGTTACTACTTTGTGCAGGGTCCCAGTGTACGTGAGACCTTGTGTGTGCCCTCCAAGATGGAGACTCTGTTTCCCCCAGTCCTGTGGGGCTCCTGCACTGAAACCCTGCTGGCCTTCAAAGTCAAGTGCTTTCAGGATTTCTCTTCCTGATGCTAGACCCTTAGTCTGGGGAGCCTGATATGGGGCTAGGACTCTCATTCTTATGGGAGAATCTCTGCAATATAATTATTTTCCAGTTTATGGTTCACCTACCCATTGGGTGTGGGATTTGATTATGTCATGAAAGTGCCCCTCCTGCCATCTTTTTGTTGCCTCCTCTTTGTCTTTGAATGTAAAATATCTTTTTTGATAGGTTCAAGTCTTTTTTGGCGGTGGTTGTTTAGCAGTTAGTTGTTTTTCTTGCTCATGACTGGCCTTCGTGATTTTGGTGTTTTTGTGAGAGGAGGTGAGCTCAAGTCCTACTCTGCCCTCTTTTCTGGGATCGAGGGGCTACTTTTTAGTTTGGATGTTTGCTGCCTCTTGCCTCAGCATGTGCTGGCCGTTATCCCCTGGATGTAGAATGTGCAGATACAGTGGCTCTTTCATGCTCCTGGGACAGCAAGGGCAAGGCCTAGTGTCTGCTCGTGGATTTCCAAAAACATCTCAAGCGGCCAGCATGAGTACCTTATTTCCTTCACCACAAAAATCAAAAGTGCTGTGGGCCAAAGATGCCTGGGTGGCAGCAAGCACTCAGGGCCGTCCCTGAGGAAAATGTGCTCAGGCAGCTGCTGGACAGGCCCCAGGAGCCACCACCAGCTGGGTCACTTTGCCAAGGGGAGATGTCCACTTGGGACTGTGCCCCATCTTGGGTGCCAAAATTATTACCAAACCAAAATTGGGTCCACTTGCTCACATACAGTAAAGCCAAGCTACTGACCCCGGGTCATGGTGATGGAAAGTGCAGTGTTTCTTGCAGTGCACCCAATTAGGAGTCCGAACAGCTAACACTCCCATTTATGTAAGATTTACAACAAAAAGCAATAGTATATATACATATATACATATGCATGTACATATATATGATATAACATGTGTGTATGTATATACATACCTGTGTGATTACAATTTTTTTTAAACATCTGAGATAAAAATTTCCAAAGGACAGCTTTTGTTAAATCTGGCATTTGCTATATTATTGAAATTATTTGTAATTTAAAAAAATATTTTTAAAATAGTTTTTAACTGTTTGTAGTCCCATCCATCTTTGGTGCTTTAGGAAAGGTTTTTGCTATGGGAAGGAGATTGGGCTGAGTGAACTTTAAGGTATTTTTGAATTTTTTTATTCCACAAATATAACAGACTTTCTTCATTAGAAGATGAATCGTCGCTTTGAGATCATACAATAGCCTGAATTTGAACAAGCCTATACACTTAGAAAAAAAGAGCTAGATGTGTTGGTCTCAAGATAGGTCTTAAACTTTGAAAATATTTATTTAACCATTTTCTGTTACCCAGTATACAACAAAAGCAGCCTTCTGTATTTGGCTAGATCTAAGAACACTCTTTGGTGTCTGGTCTGACCTGACCAATTGATAAAAGCAGGAGGCAGTTTTTACTGCAGTGAAAGTTCCATGTTATTACTCATCTGTTTGATATGATCTGTTTGTGTCTGGGGAGCTCACAGGTGGAGTCATGAGCCTTCTCATAGATCACAGATCTGAGAATGGCTTTGTGATGAGCCTGTTTGTTGCTAAGACAGATGGAGCTGTATTTTAAAATAAGATGGTTAACAGCTGCACTCTGAACTTGTTTCTTCTTGCTTATTGAGTTACTTCTTTTCATGGAATTTGGAAAAAGTTGAGGCTCTCTGAGCACAGGGAATACCTTGCCCTAGTCATGAGCAAGAGAAAAAATGTCTAGTGTGCCTCCTGTCTGGGGTTGTCAGGCCTGAGTGACAAAGGTGAACTTCTAAGACCTGCACATAGCCCTGGTGAAGCAAGAAATCTGGACCAGTGTCCCAGGCCTTTTTCTTCTCAAAGGCCTAAGCTCTTTCCTCTAGTGTAAAGCTTAGTATGACAAAAATTCCAGAATTGAATAGGACATTGAAGATAAATTATAATTTATAATTCATAAATTATATCACCTCTCTACAGATCCAGAGCCCAACATCTCCTATAATATAAATCAAAGGATGTTTTATCATCTCACTCAAAATTACAACAAAATAAAACACAGAGACATTTTATAATAGAATTTTACTTTAGTATTTAATAAAATGAAGATCATAGGAGTATTTGGACTAAGACCTTGGGTTGAATCCTGGTTATAAGACTTGCTAGCTTTAAATCCAAGGGAAAGGCCTTAAACTGATTTCCTTTTCTATAAAATGGGTTTAAATGTGCTAACATTTATAATTATCCCCTGAATCATCTTACCCTGAATCACTCTAGCAATTTCATTGTACCTGAATCAGTGTCCTCGATGTACCATGTGTACCTCATTCATGTTTGCTTTCCTAAAGATTTTTTTTATGTGTATACTTTGATCCCCAAGCAGAGAGGCAACTCCATGGGATGGAGTACATATCCTCATTTTCCTTATTTCATTTCTTCACCTCCATCATCTATAGTGTATATTTGCTTTGCACTGAATACTCAGTACAGCAGGAGAGTTCTAACCTTAGGCAGTACTTCCATGGTAGAGATAAAATGCCTCAGTTTCTCCATTTTTGGAGCATCGTGTTTGCTGTGACTTCTTTATTCCATCCAGGTAAATATTAACTTATGCTGCATTTTTAAAGAAAATATTTTTAAAATAGGAAGTGGAAATAGAGTGGTGGAAGCAAGCAATTTTAAAATAATAATGATGGAGAAAGAGAGAAAGGTGTGGGGGTGGGGAACAGACCAATACTGAAATGTGTCTGCCAAGCAGAATCTGGCCCGAAAAAATTTTCAGAAAATGTACAAGTACTTTATTTAGGCATGTTAGGTATTTATGTATTTTCACATGAAAACCTCCAGTGTAGAACATAGTTTTTTAATGGAAAAGTTGTTAGTCAGGGCTGAAATATTGATTTATAGGACACTAATGACATACACTAAAAATTGATGATTTGATTTTTGACGAGAAATCCTTAAAGCATTTCACTGTAAATAAAAGAAACTTGGGATATGATATGTTTTAATGGTAATGTAAACCAATTTTTCTGATCATTTATTGGTTCATTCTTTTAACCAGCTTCCTCTACTTCTAAATATGCATACAAACAAAAATAACATGGGCAATGCATATGGGATCCTAATTTAAAGGCTGGAGGTGGATGATGGATACAAGGTAGCTAATGGCAACAGACAAGTGTGTTATATTGGAATGACCACCGGACTTACCTTCAGGAGACACAGATATGCCCCCTATTCTGTCATTGACTGGCTCACTAGCTAACTGTCAAATCTACCATGTATGTCTCACATATAATACATAGGGAAATCAATACATAGGGAAATACATTGTTTTATTAGGCATTTTTATAGCATCCAGTTGTACTCTGTATTTCCCTCCCACATGTTCACATTCTTCTTGTTCACTTGTGAATAAAGTAACTATAGTTGAGTGACTTGTCCAAGTTGAGATAAGTCAAGGGATAAGTCCATTTCTGGAATTGTTGGAAGACCTTGGTCCTAGTCCTGATTTTACCACTTACCATCTGGTAGGCTTTAGGTATCTGAATTCATCTTTGTGAGCCTTAGCTTTTACATCTATAAAATTACTTACAGAATAATAGTGCATGACAGGTTGTAGATAGAAATGAGTTTATCAATTACCAAATGAGCACTGACTAAAATGATTAAAGAAGACATACATAATTAATTCTGACACAAGGAAGATGGTAAAAATGCTATAAAACCATGTGCTGTAGGATTATAAGAGTGTAAATAAAGAGATAAAGACTTCCTGCTGAGGTAATCAGGAAGGAATTCATGGAAGAGATGGGATTTCCATTTGGTCTTAAAAGATAAAAGTGCTTTGGTGGCAAGTAATGAATAGTGAATGGGTAAAGAAGGATCCAACAGAAGGAATAGTATCTTGTAGAATGACACAACTAGTGAAAATGTAGGTTTAATTTAGACAATTGCCAAGTATATGATCAGCCCTTTAAGAATTGGCACTATGTGTGTATCTTGTTCATTGTATATCTCTGGGACCTAGCACAATATCTGACATAGTGATGGCTGAAGTTTACTTATAATTTGACAGTCACTTTACCTGTTTTGTTTTATAATCCTCATAACAATAATATAAGGCAGAATTTTATTCTCCCCCATTATGGACAGGAAAACTGAAGCTTAGATCAATTAACTAACCCAATGTTGTGTAACCAGTAAGAGATAGAGCAGGGATTGTAATTTGGGCTTTTAACCTTTACACTCTACAGCCTCCTCAGGTAGTAGAGGAGGCTCAGTCTTTGCTTGCATTAATGCAAAAATGATATGTCTATGTATAGAATAAATGGGAAAGTGTTTTTGGAATATAAGTAGAATGGGAGCCAAGCTGTGTAGGACTTTAAAACCTGCCTGCATAGAGCTAAAACCACTCTGAGGAAGAAACACTTCAGCACCGGATTGTAAGTGGACTTATAATGTCCTCTTTTTACTTCTTTCTTTTAAAAAAAGGCTAGTATAGAGCCATGAGACTTTCATCAGGACTGTGACACTTTACAAGTTATGTGACCTTGAGGAGACAAACTCGCTGGGCTTCAGTTTCCTCATTGGTGAAAATTAGGTGACTGGATTTAGTTATTTGAAGTCCCTTTCAGCTGTCTCATCTTGTGACTTTATGATGTTAGGACTTTATTCAGTTTCTGCCATACGACCTGTCTACCCTTGAGGTAGTCCTGGCTGCATAATCCTTGGAGTTGCCTAATCTACCTTTCTGCCCTCTACCTGCCCAAATCTTCAAGTTTCAATATCAGATGTGAATATAAGACTGAATTTTCTCACCTTTTTTCGATATACATAAAATATCTTAGAAAATGAATACCCGCCAATATGGGAATGTATATTTATGCATATTATGGAGCGGTTTATAATAATAAACTGGATATATGTGTATATATGGGTTTTTAGAAACAAGAATCTCGTTTTTTCTTTATAAATTTCTGTACAGTTTGACTTTCTACCATAAGCATTATTTCCTTTGTAATTAAAATAATGTGGAAAGGAAATAATCACCTTAACTCCCAAGAAAATTTGCTTTCACACCCTCTCCACGAAATACTGACCACTTTTCATCTTCCTCCTCTGATATTATGCCTCTTCCCCTCTCCTCACACAGTCTCTGCGTCCATATATTCTTCATCAGCTAAGCAGATTTTCATAGCGGTTTACTTAATATTAGCAAAACACAATGCTCCTTCTCCACACATTTTTCCAAATAGCACACTTTTATTGTGCTGTCGAATGTGCTTTTTCAAAAAACCCTCCTAGAGCCTGACTACCACTCCCTGTCCCCACGGAGAGCCCTCGTCAGTAGTGAACTCCCACTCCAGGAGAGCAATTTATGACATTTTATGTTGCTGGCAAGGTACCACTGGGATCATGTGTGTGTCCATATGTTTCAAAAGAAAATGTCTCTTTAACGTTTTTAGAAGAATGTTAAACTATCCGTTTTAATGTTTGACCCACAGAGAAAATCTGGGAATGTTATTGCTAATCCAAATCAAATCCTTTTGTGGCTCATAGAACAAAGGAGAAGGGGAAACATAACAAAAGAAAAGCAGCCCATCATATTTTTTTCAGTACCATTTGATATGTTAAAATCTTCAAGGAAATTAGGAGCAATTTGTGTATCAGAGTGTTAGGATGTGAACTTAGAAACCATTCAATCCAACCCTTAAATTTTACACACAAACTGAAGCCCAGAGAAGTGAATTATTTTTACAAGATCACACAACAAGGTTGTAATAGAGTTGGAATTTCACCTCTCAGTATAGAGGTGCAAATATGCAGAGCTCTGGATGCAGGTAGACCTGACTTGGGGTCTTGGATCTTCCGCTTAGTAGTTGTGTGACATTTTGATTCTTCATCTGTAAAAGGGGGAATATAGTAACATCCACCTCATGGAGTTGTTGCAAAGATTAAATGAAATAGTGCATATGGAAGGCTTAGTACAATCCTTGGGGCACAGGAAGTGCTCATAAAACATTAAGCTTAGTATCCATTCAGATGTTCTGTCCACTGTGTGTATTTTCTTTGCATTTCATCAATTACCTCTATTTCCAGAGCATTTTATCTTGTTCTTACATTCATGAGGCAAAACAAGGCCATCCAAAATCATCCTCTTACATCACTGTTCTTGTCTTCCCATGTTTTTCATGGCCCAGATGTTCTTAGACTTCATCTGATTACATCCTAATGTAAAGCTGCCAAGTCACTTCTGTCTTAGAAAAAATAAATATAACAGAGTCGTTGGAGCCCAGGCCATGATAGCAGGCTGTCTAGATAGTTTTCTTATACAAATTATCTCTGAGCTGACACTTTTTAGCCTAGAAATGACTGTGCAAGGAAGGAAGTTTATAATTGTGTAGAACTTTGCTCTCCAATGTGGTAGCCACTACCCATATGTGATTAAATTAATTAAAATCGCATAATATTAAAAATTAAGTTTCTCAGTCATACAAGTCACATTTCAAGTGCTCTATAGCTACATGTAGCTAATGGCTGTTATATTGAACAGTGCAGATTATAGAACATGTCCATCATTACAGAAAGTTGTATTGACCGTACAGTTATAGAACATAATTCTTGAATAAATGAATGATTGGAGGAAATGTAGTTATTAACCAGAGCCTGTAGATAAGGGTCACTATGATAAGCATAGAACAAGTCTTAAAGAAAGGTGACCTTAGAGGTGCAAAATGATTAAGACCAAATCCATGTGACAGGAAAAATATGATAAGCTTTGAAATCCAATATAAGGGACAGTGAAAGGAATGATGGCTGTCAGAAGATAGTGGGCATCAAACTCCTCAGAGCTTCAGTTGCTTCTTGGCCACATGAAGGTGTTTTCTATAGTCTCTTCCTTGCCCAATATTCTAGGATTGTAATCTTCAAGGGGTATTCTTAGTAGATGACAAAGAATGCCAAGAAATAGAGGGTCTTGAGATGACCATCCTAGAAAACTGAAATGTCAGCATAGGAATTTCCTTTTGGGTGTGAGGGGGAGGGCTGGGAAGTGTTCTCTTGGGTGTGTTCTAAGAGCAGCCTGGAAGAGGGCTCAGTAAGCACTTTGGTATGCATACATTCAGAGCGGCAAATTCCTTTCTAAAATGATCTTAATAATTTTCTTTCTCTTGGAAAAGGCTGAGATGGTGGAAAGATAGAAAGGAGACTAATCCCCTTCTTCAAATCCAGATGGGATCCAGTTGGATGTCAGTCAGCTCAGGTCTCCTTCACTTGTGTGGGATCCCTATTGTAACAAATTCCTTCTCCACTCAGCAGAGTATACAATCCAGGTTTTCATTACAGAGCTGCCTCAGAACTACAAACTCAGCATTGTCCATTGCTAATAATAGTTCATCCCTATTAGTCCATGACTGTAGTCTCTCCATCCTTAATTTGTGGAGTGACAGAATGCACTAAGCAACTGAACTAAACTCACTGTGCCTGGTGTTAAGTCTAAAACTGCAAATAGTATGAGATATTTTCCTACCTGAAAGCTAACAAGTCAGCCTGCATAGTTATACAAACACACACACACACACACACACAAACGCGCACACACATACACACACACACACACACATATTTCCAGAAACACCAAATCTGTGAATCAGGGAACTAACCTTTTATTTGCTCAAAGAACATCTTGCATCAGTTTCCCATGCCACAGTGTGTCACATGGTGATGTATTGAGAGTCACATGTACTTGCATGTGCAGCAGGGTATGCACCACAGAAGAGGAACACAGAAATTATGAAACTTGGAGCTTATACTGGAGCTTCTACTACACATGAACCTCCTCTCCTCCAGAGAGAGAGAGAGAGAGAGAGACAGAAGTTTGCTCTAAGCTCTAGAATATAAACAGATCTCCCCCAGGGAGAGGAAAGGAGGTCTCTACCTTCCCTTCACCACCCTGAGATGAAAATACCTGGCCCTAGGTAAGAAAAGACCTTAAATCCCTCTAAAACAATACATATTTGCCAACTTCCAAGGGTTGTTTGGCATGCAATAATTCTTTAACCCACGTTTCCAGAAATGTCTTTTCAGTAGTAAGCCCTGACCATGCAGAAAGAAGAAAATAATTTATGGAGAATTATTTTCTTTACAATTAAAAAATGGCATCTTTAATACAGTAATCCATGCTCCTTGTTCAAAAAAATCGAATAGTACAGAAGTATGTGGAACAAAAAATTAAAATTTTCTTTCTCACCCCCTCCATCACCATTTGTCTCCTAGAGATAGCAATTATTAATAAATACTTGTTTATTATTTCAGAACTTTTTATTAACCTTTGCATATATGTGGGTTTCTCATACACAAATGGAATCATGTTAAATACATTTTTCTACAACTTGATTTTTGTAACCAAATGTTAGAATTTAGAATCTTTCTATGCCAGTTCATTTCATCTATCCCAATCTTTTCATTAGTACTCAGTAATGCAGTGTGTATATATCATATATTTATAATGTATTATAAGTGTATAATTATATAAAATTTATATAAATTTATATTTATAATACAATTTATGAATATATATTTAACTATCCCCCTATTGATTATCATTTAGATTTAGATTATTTCCAACTTGGCATTATTACAAACAATGCTGGCAGGGAACTTTCTTATATGTATAACTTTATGTGTGAATATATGCTTGTGAATATTTTCTATAGGACTAATTTCTAATAGTGGAATTTCTGGGTTCAGTGATAAGGAAATTCAATATATTCTGCTAAATCGGCCCCTTAAAAGGGCAATAGACAAAGGGAAAGATTCTGGGAAGATGGCTGAGGAAGCACCAGAAATCTGTCTCCACACCTAGACAATTGTACTGCCAGAATTTGTCTAATGTAACTATTTTGGAACTCTGGAGCCTATTGAAGGTTCCTAGTTTCCAGGGGAAGATTTGGACAGTAAATTGCAGTTAATTTTCATCAGTTTCAGCTCTTACCTCAGAAGAGGCTACACATTCTGCCCACTCCCACCACCCATCAGCCTCACGGCAGGCAGCTGTGTATGTATACCTGTAGCAACTTGCAGGAACCAGGTTAGGTAATAAGGATCCTGTTATCCAAATATTGAAGATCTGTGTTCTGACTGCTGATTGCTGCTTCTGATCATAAAGGTGCACACACAGAGACAGACAGCTATTTTGCACCCCTCCCACCAATTGTTACAAGCCCCTCGCTCTTCAGCTGAAGTTATTTACAGGGGATTTAAAGGGCTGGTACCTTTTTTCTGCCGTTCATTTTTTTTGGCGGGGGGGAAGCCTGACTAATATTAAAGACTAGGATATTCAAAAGCAACTGCATACACAGGAAAAATTAGAAAGTCACTGAACATGCTTAGGGAAAGGCACAGGCTCAGAAAAGGCCTGAGAAAACTTACGTTTACATCTCAGGCTGGTCATCAGCATGGAGATAGTCTATAACAAACAATCATTTATAAACGATTAAATGAAAAAAAAAAACAGCAAACCATGGGAATGGAAAGAATCTGATTTCCAGAATTGTCATGTCATTAGATTCAAATGTACAGTTTTCAACAAAAATTACAAGGCATACAAAGAAACAGAAGAGTATGTCCCATTCAAAAGGAAAAAATAAAACAACAGAAATTGTTCCAGAGAAAGATCAGATGGAGGACCTAGTAGATAAAAGACTTTAAAATAACTGCCTTAAAGAACTCAAAGAACTAAAAGAAGACATTGGAAAAAGTCAACAAAATGATGTTTGGACAGAATGGAAATATCCATAAAGAATATAAACCCTAAACAGAAACCAGAAAGAAATTCTAAATCTAAAAAGTAAAATAATTGAAATGAAAAATTCATTAGAGGGATTCCAGGGTAGATTTGAGCAGGAAGAAGAAAGAATCCATGAACTTGAAGATAGGACATTTGCAATGATCCAAGTCTGAGGAACAAAAAGAAAATAGAATGAAGAAAAGTGAACAGAGCCTAAGGAAATTGTAGGATACCATCAACTGAATCAACATTTACACTGGGGAAGTTCCAAGAGGAGAAGAGAAAAAGAGGCAGAGAGATTATTTGAAGAAATAATGGCCAAAATTTTCCCAAGTTTGATGAAAAACAGAGTATAAATATCCAACAATCTCAATGAACTCCAAAGAGGATGCATGCTAAGATACCCAGAACAGGACACATTATAATCAAACTGTCAATATCCAAAGACAAAGAGAATCTTGAAAGCAGCAAAAGAGAAGTGACTCCTAACATACAAAGACCCTCAATAAGATTACCAACAAATTTCTCATCGGAAACTTTGGTAGCTAGAAGGCAGCAGACCAATATATTCAAAGAGCTAAAAGGAAAAAAAAAACAAACAAACAACTGTAAACCAGAAGTTATATATATGGCAAAACTGTCCTTCAAATGTAAGGGACAAATTAAGATATTTCCAGATAAATAAAAGATAAGATAGTTCATTACCATTAGACTTGCCCTTCAAATAATGCTAAACAGAGTCCTGCAGGTTGAAGCGAAAGAACACTAGACAGTAACTCAAAGCCATATGAAGAAATAAAGATTTCAGTAAAGGTAAATATATAGGTAATTATGAAAGCTAGTATTATTGTAAAAATGGTTTGTAAATCCACATTCTGTTTTCAATATGATTTAAGAGACTAATACATTAAAAAAGTATTAGTCTAAAAGCTACTATTGTAACTTTGGTTAGTAACTCCACATTCTGTTACTACATGATTTGAGAGATTTAATGTGTTATAAAAAATCATTAAGCTTAGGTTTTTGGACACACAATGTATAAAGATGTTTTGTTACATCAGTAACTGGAAGGGGTGAGGACAGAGTTGTACAGGAGCAGAGTTTATTTTTTTATTGAAGTATAATTGACTTACAATGTTGTGTTAGTTTCAGCTATACAGCAAAGTGATTCAGTTACATTTATTCTTTTACAGAACCTTTTTCATTATAGGTTAATATAAGATATTGAATGTAGTTCCCTGTGCTATACAGTAGGTCCTTGTTGTTAATCTATTTTACACATAGCAGTGTATCTATTATTCCCAAACTCCTAATTTATCCCTCCCACCACCAACTTTCCCTTTGGTAACCATAAAGTTGTTTTCTATGCCGTGATTCTATTTCTGTTTTGTAAATAAGTTCATTTGTATCATTTTTTTACATTCCACATATAAGTGATATGCTGTGATATTTGTCTTTGTCTGTCTGACTTATTTCACTTAGTATGATAATCTCTAGGTCCATCTATGCTGCTGCAAATGGCATTATTTCATTCTTTTTTCTGGCTGAGTTAATATTCCATTGTGCGTGTGTATGTGTGTGTGTGTGTGTATATATATACACACACACACACCATACACACCACATCTTCTTTATCCATTCATCTGTTGATGGACATTTAGGTTGTTTCCATGTCTTGGCGATTTGTAAATAGTGCTGCTATGAACATTGGGGGTGCATGTATCTTTTTGAATTATAGTTTTCTTTGGATATGTGCCCAGGAGTGGGAATGCTGGATCATATGGTAACTCCTTTTTTAGGTTTTTCAGGAGCCTCCATACTGTTTTCCATAGTTCTGCATCAAATTACATTCCCACCAACAATGTAGGTGGGTTCCCTTTTCTCCACATCCTCTCCAGCATTTATTATTGTATTTGTAGACTTTGATGATGGCCATTCTGACCGGTATGAGGTGATACCTCATGGTAGTTTTGATTTGCATTTCTCTAATAATTAGCAATATTGAGCATCTTTTCATGTGCCTGCTGGCCATCTGTATGCCTTCTTTGGAGAAATATCTATTTAGATCTTCTGCCCAGTTTTTGATTGGGTTGTTTGGGTTTTTTTGATATTGAGTTGTATGAGCTGTTTGTATATTTTGGAAATTAATCTCTTGTCATTTGCATCATTTACAAATAGTTTCTCCCATTCCATAGGTTTTCTTTTCATTATGTTTATGATTTCTTTTGCCATGCAAAAGTTCTTAAGTTTAATTACATCCCATGTGTTGATTTTTGCTTTTATTTCCATTACTCTAGGAGATGGATCCAAAAAAAATTGCTGTTATGTTGAATTAAAGTGGCAAGAGTGGGCATCCTTGTCTTGTTCCTGATCTTAGAAGGAATGCTTTGAGCTTTTCACCATTCAGTATGATGTTAGCTGTGTGTTTGTCATATATGGCCTTTATTATGTTGCGGTGTGTTCTCTCTATGCCCACTTTCTGGAGAGTTTTTATCATAAATGATGTTGGATTTTATCAAAAGCTTTTTCTGGACCTATTGAGATGATCATATGGGTTTTATTCTTCAACTTGTAAATGTGGTGTATCACATTGATTGATTTGTAGATATTGAAAAAAATCCTTGCATTTCTGGGATAAATCCCACTTGAGCACAGTGCATGATCATTTTAATGTATTGTTGGATTCAGTTTGCTAGTATTTTGTTGAATATCCTGGTGTCTGTGTTTATCAGTGATATTGGCCTGTAACTGTCTTTTTTTGGTATCTTTGTCTGGTTTTCTTATCAGGGTGATGGTGGCCTCATAGAATGAGCTTGGGGGTGTTCCTTCCTCTGCAATTTTTTGAAAGAGTTTCAGAAGGATAGCTGTTATCTCTTCTATAAATGTTTGGTAGAATTTGCCTGTGAAGCCATCTGGTCCTGGACTTTTGTTTGTTGGGAATTTTTAAATTACAGGCTAAATATCAGTACGGGTAATTGGTCTGTTCGTATTTTCCATTTCTTCCTGGTTCAGTCTTGGGTGATTGTACCTTTCTTAATATTTGTACATTTCTTCTAGGTTGTCTGTTTTATTGGCGTACAGTTGCTCACAGTAGTCTCTTATGATCCTTTGTATTTCTGTGGTGTTTGTTGTAACTTCTCCTTTTTCATTTCTAATGTTACTTATTTAGGTCCTTTACTTTTTGTCTTGATGAGTCTGGCTAAAGGTTTATTAATTTTATCTTTTCAAAGAACCAGCATTTAGTTTCATTTATCTTTTCTATTGTTTTCCTCATGTCCATTTCATTTATTTCTGCTCTCATCTTTATGATTTATTTTCTTCTACTAACTTTGGGTTTCATTTGTTCTTCTTTCTCTAGTTACTTGAGGTATGAGGTTAGGTTTTTATTTGAGATTTTTCTTGTTTCCTGAGGTAAGATTTATTGCTATAAACTTCCTTCTTAGAACTGCTTTTGTTATGTCCCAAAAGTTTTGGAGCGTTGTGTTTTCATTTTCTTTTGTGTCTAAGTATTTTTTGATTTCCTCTTTGATTTCTTCAGTGATCCATTGGTTGTTTAGTAACATATTATTTAGCCTCCACGTGTTTGTGTTTTTTAGAGGGTTTTTTTGTTTGTTTTTTGGGTTTTTATTTTTTTTTTTTTGTAGTTGATTTCTAATCTCATAGCATTTGGGGCAGAAAAGATGCTTGATATGATTTCAATTTTCTTAAATTTACTGAGGCTTGATTTGTGGCCCAAGATGTGATCTATCCTGGAGAATGTTCCATGTGCACTTGAGAAGAAAGTGTATTCTGCTGCCTTTGGATGGAATGCCCTGTAAATATCAATTAAGTCCATCTGGTCTAATGTGTCATTTAAAGCCTAGGTTTCCTTATTTATTTTCTGTCTGGATGATCTGTTCATTGGTGAAAGTGGTGTGTTAAAGTCCCCAGCTATTATTCTGTTACTGTTCCTTTCCCCTTTTATGGTTGTTAGCATTTGCCTTATGTATTGAGGTGCTCCTATTGTGTGCATATATATTTACAAATGTTATATCTTCTTGGATTGATCCAATCCTTTGATCATTTTGTAGTATCCTTCTTTGTCTCTTGTAACAGTCTTTATTTTAAAGTCTCTTTTTAAAATAAGTTTATTTATTTTATTTATTTATTTTTGGCTGTGTTGGGTCTTTCCTATTGTGTGCATATATATTTACAAATGTTATATCTTCTTGGATTGATCCAATCCTTTGATCATTTTGTAGTATCCTTCTTTGTCTCTTGTAACAGTCTTTATTTTAAAGTCTCTTTTTAAAATAAGTTTATTTATTTTATTTATTTATTTTTGGCTGTGTTGGGTCTTCGTTGCTGTGCACAAGCTTTCTCTCATTGTGGTGAGTGGAGGCTACTCTTTGTAGCAGTGCACGGGCTTTTCATTGTGGTGGCTTGTCTTGTTGCGGAGCATGGGCTCTAGGTGAGTGGGCTTCAGTAGTTGTGGCATGTGGACTCACTAGTTGTGTCTTGTGGGCTCTAGAGCACAGACTCAGTAGTTGTGGCACACAGGCTTAGTTGCTCCGTGGTATGTGGGATCTTCCCGACCAGGGCTCGAACCTGTGTCCCCTGCATTGGCAGGTGGATTCTTAACCACTGCACCACCAGAGAAGCCCTAAAGTCTCTTTTATCTGATGTGGGTATTGCTACTCCAGCTTTCTTTTGATTTCAATTTGCATGGAATACCTTTTTCCATCCCCTCACTTTCAGTCTGTATGTATCCCTAGGTCTGAAGTGGTTCCCTTGTAGACAGCATATATATGGGCCTTTTTTTGTTTCCATTCAGCCAGTCTATGCCTTTGGTTGGAGCATTGAATCCACTTACATTTAAGGTCATTATTGATATGTATGTTCCTATTGCCATTTTCTTGATTGTTTTGGATTTGTTTTAGTTGATCTTCTTTCTTCTTTTCTTCTGTTTTCTGTTGTGGTTTGATGACTATCTTTAGTGTTGTGTTTGGGTTGCTTTTTCTTTTGTGTGTGTGTATCTATTGTAGTTTTTTGGTTTACAGGTCGCAGGAGATTTCGACATAGCAGTCTATATATGTACAAGGTTGTTTTATGTTGCTGATCTCTTAGTTTCAAATACAATTCCCATTTCCTGCATTTGTACTCCTCGTGGTTGCTGGTTTTAATATTATATTTGTGTGTGGATGATTTCCTACTGTTACTTTATGTTTTCCTTTACCAGTGAGATTTTCCACTTGTGATTTTCTTGTTTCTAGTTCTGCCCTCTTCCGCCCCCCGCCGCCTAGAGAAGTTCCTTTAGCATTTGTTGTAAGGCTGGTTTGGTGGTACTGAATTCTCTTAGCTTTTGCTTGTCTGTAAAGCTTTGATTTCTCTGTCAAATCTGAATGAGAACCTTGGTGGGTAGAGTATTCTTGGTTGTAGTTTTTCCCTTTCATCACTTTAAGTATATCCTGCCACTCCCTCTGGCCTGAAGAGTTTCTGCTGAAAAATCAGCTGATAACCTTATAGGGATTATCTTGTATGTTATTTGTTACTTTTCCCTTGTTGCTTTTAATATTTTTTCTTTGTATTTAATTTTTGTCAGTTTGATTAATATGTGTGTTCCTCCTTGGGTTTATCCTATATGGGACTCTGCATTTCCTGGACTTGGGTGACTTTTCCTTTTCCATGTTAGGTAACTTTTGGCTATAATTTCTTAAAATATTTTATCAGGCTCTTTCCCATTCTCTTTTTCTTCTGGGACCCCTATAATGCGAATGTTGGTGTGTTTAATGTTGTCCCAGAGGTCTCTGAGACTGTCCTCATTTCTTTTCATTCTGTTTTCTTTATTCTGTTTTGTGGCAGTGATTTTCACCAGTCTGTCTTCAAGCTCACTTATTCGTTCTTCTGCCTCAGTTATTCTGTGATTGATTCCTTCTAGTGTGTTTTTCACTTCAGTTATTGTGTTGTTCATCTGGGTTTTTTATAAGTGTATTATATCTATGTTAAACATTTCTTCTATCTTTTTGGTCTGTGCCTCCATTCTTCTTCCAAAATCTTGAATCACTTTTACTACCATTACGCTGAATCCTTTTTCAGGTAGATTGCCTATCTCCTCTTCATTTAGTTCTTGTGTGTTTTTTTCTTGTTCCTTCATCTGCAACATATTTCTCTGTTGTTTCATTTTGTCTTTCTGTGTTTGTGGTATCCTTTCTGCAGTCTGCAAGATCATAGTTCCACTTGCTTCTACTGTCTGTCCCCTGCTGAGTAAGGTTAGTCCAGGGGCTTGTGTAGGGGTCCTGGTGGGAGGGACTGGTGCCTGCCCTCTGGTAGGTGGAGCTTGGTTTTGTCCCTCTGGTTGGCTAGGGTGTGTTGATAGATGACTTTAAATTCAGTGTGGCTTTTAGCACCCTGTTTGCTAATGGGTGGGTCTGTGCTCCTATCCTGCTGGTTGTTTGGCCTAAGGCCTTCCAGCACTGGATCCTGCAGGTTGTTGGGTGGGGCCAGGTCTTGCTGCCAAAGTGCAGAGCTCCAGTAATCAATATTCACTGGGGCCTCTGCTCCCCTTTTCCTTTCCCCCACAGTGATCTACAGCTGACCTTCGCCTCCACAGGGGACCTTCCAAGACCCCTAGCTAGATCTAGCCCAGGTTCCTGTGGAGGTACTTTGTGCTTGGTGCCAGTGCACATGAGGCCTTGTGTGCCCCACCCAAGAGTGGAGTCTCTGTTTCCCCAAACCCTGTGGAGCTCCTGCACTGAAACCTAGCTGGACTTCAAGGCTAAATGCTCTGGGAGTTCTTCATCCTGATGCCAGACCCTCAGACTGTCTTGGAGGGCTATTTTTATTTGGGAACATTCCTGTGTAGGCTGCATGGGTTTAATATTTTTGGTGTGAGGGCTGTTTTTAGTATAGATGTATGCTACCTTTTTCCACAGTATTATGCTGGCTGTTATCCCCTTGATAGGAGGGGTGACTTATGTTGTGGCATCCAGAGCCTGCACTGGATATTCAGCAGGGGCTCCCTTTGTCACTGCACTGTAAGGGGTAGGGTCTGCTCCCTAGTTGTTGGAATAGATGCCCCCAGGTCTGTTTCTTAGCTGTGTTTGATCTTTGGTGTGAGCACTCCCAGGATTGGAGCACTCCCACTGGAGAGAAGCCACAGAGTATTCCTCCTCTGGAGCCATTCACCTGTGGGTGTGCTCTGTTGTGTCACCTTTCACCCATTGTTCAAGCTCTCAGATTACACTGCTGTAGACACTGCATTCAGTACCACCTTAACCATGGGTAGGCTGGCAGTTGGCCTTGGTGCCTCTCAGGTTTTGTTTTCTCCAGACCACCAGCATAGATCCACTGAAGTCTGGTCCCAGGATTGCAATAATCATGGATCTGCACCCACTGTGGTTACTGTTGGGGCAGCTCAGACTGACTGGGCCCAACCCCCTAGGGTATAGGCCCACAAATTCCACAGCTGCTAAAGCTAGACTCACCTTGGCTGAAGGAGCACTCATTGTCAGTTCAGATGTTCTGCAGGTGATAAGTTTACAAAGCCATTCGCAGTGGTGTAAATCTGCGATTTGTGCAGCTGTGAGGAGAGATTTCAGCTCTTCTTCCTTAGTTGCACAGCCCCTGGGGCTCAGCTGTGGTTTCAGCCACACCTCTGTGTGTGTTCCAGCCACAAGCATCTGCTCCCGAGACTGCCCTGGATAACACTAGCCCAACCCAGCAAGGACGGGGTGGGGAGAAAGAGTGGGCAGCCAGGGATGCGAGGGACCTCCCTGGCAGGAGCCCTTCCAGTACCTGCAGAGGTAGGGGCCAGCACGTGGAGAGAGAGGCTGCAATGGTAGCCCCACCCTTTACACATCACTCAACAATAGCGCTTCGCTTCTATGGTGGTCTAGGCTTCCTCCATGAGCATTGCCAGTTGTGAAGCTCATCACTCCCATCCACTCAGGCTGTCTCCTTGCAGCCAACAGCAGTCCCCTCCCCAGGTCTACTCTCCAAACCCTGCGTTCCAACACCCAGCCTCTGTCCACACTAGTGGACATGTCTCAGGCTGGGGTGTGAGGGCTATGGCACAATAATCTGTGTAGGTCTCACTCTGTCCTGCTTGACACAGACCAGTTGCTGCACTCTCCTCTGAGCCCCTGAAGCTCCCCTTCTGTCCCAGTTAATCTCCCTGCCAGTGAGGATCTTCCCCAGGTGTGGGAACCTCTCCTGTCCTTCAGCTACCCCCAGGAGTGCAGTTCCTATCTTGCTTCCTCTCCTCTTCCTTTTCCTCTCTTCTTTCTTTCATCCTACCCGGTTACACAGGGATCTTTCTTGTCCTTTAAGGTGTTGGAGGTCCTCGGCAGTGTTCAGCAGGTGCTCTGTGCATATTGTTCCATTGTAGATATATTCTTTTTTTTAATATTTTTTTAAGTTGGAGTATTATTGCTTTACAATGTTGTGTTAGTTTCTAAATCAGCCATCTGTATACATATATCTGCTCACTCTTGGACCCCACCCATCCAGGTCATCACAGAGCACCAAGCTGAGCTCCCTGCACTATACAGCAGGTCCCACTATCTATTTTACACATGGTAGTGTATTTATGTCAAACCTAATGCCCCAAATCATCCCACCCTCCCCTGCCCTCCAGGTGTTGACACATCCATTCTCTATGTCTGTGTTTTTATTCCTGTCCTACAAACAGGTTCATCTATATTATTATTCTAGATTCCACATATATGTGTTAAAATATGATATTTGTTTTTCTCACTTCACTTTGTATGACAGACTCTAGGTCCATCCACATCTATACAAATGACCCAGTTTCATTTCTTTTTATGGCTGAGTGATATTCCATTATATATATGTACCACATTTTCTTTATTCATCTGTCAATGTAGATTCAGGTTGATTCAATGTCCTGGCTATTTTAAATAGTGCAGCAATGAACATTCAGGTATATGTGTATTTTTGAATTATGGTTTTCTCAGGGTATATGTTCAGTAGTGGGATTGCTGGATTGTATGCTAGTTCTCTTTTTAGTTTTTTAATGAACCTCCATACTGTTCTCCACAGTGGCTGTATCAATTTGCATTCCCACCAACAGTGCAGTAGGGTTCCCTTTTTCTATGCACCCTCTCCAATATTTATTGCTTGTAGATTCTTTGATGGTGGCCATTCTGACTGGGGTGAGGTGATAACTCATTGTAGGTTTGATTTGCATTTCTCTAACAATTAGTGACATTAAGCATCTTTTCATGTGCCCCTTGGACAGCTGTATATCTTCTTTGGTGAAATGTCTATTTAGGATTTCCTCCCATTTTTTAATTGGGTTGCTTGTTTTTCTGATATTGAGCTGCATAAGCTCTTTGTATATTTTGGAGATTAATCCTTTGTCCATTGCTTCATTTACAAATATTTTATCCCATTTTGTGGGTTGTCTTCCTCTTGCTTATGGTTTCCTTTGCTGTGCAAAAGCTATTAAGTTTCATTTGGTCCCATTCACTTAATTTTCTTTTTATTTTCATTATGCTAGGAGTTGGATCATAAAAGATCTTGCTGTGTTTTATGTCAAAGAGTGTTTTTCCTTTGTTTGCCTCTAAGAGTTTTATAGTGTCAGATATTTTTTTAAAAAATTTTTTAGGGCTTCCCTGGTGGCGCAGTGGTTGAGAGTCCGCCTGCCGATGCAGGGGATGCAGGTTCGTGCCCCGGTCCGGG